>NW_027480431.1:10301237-10602475 GCF_051401765.1 Calliopsis andreniformis | reverse complement strand
TTGCTCCAACAGATTGAATAGTTAGGGCCTTAGAAGTCAACGCCCGAACCATAAAATGCAAAAAAAATACAGCAGTGTTTCCATCATATAACAGGTATAATTGCAACCAGTTTGAAATTGATGGCCAATTCTACGTTCCGGGCTACCTAGGCATCACTCTATTGCGTTGCTCCACCAGATCGAATAGTTAGTGCCTTAGAAGTCAACGCCAGAAGCATAAAATACAATATAAATACAACAGTTTTTCCATCGTATAAAACGAATAATTGCAACCAGTATGAAACTTATGGACATTTCTACTTTCCGAGCAACCTAGGCTTCACCCTAGGGCGTTGCTCCAACAGATTGAATAGTTAGGGCCTTAGAAGTCAACGCCCGAACCATAAAATGCAAAAAAAAATACAACAGTGTTTCCACCATATATCATGAATAATTGCAACCAGTATGAAAGTGATGGCCAGTTCTACGTTCCGGGCAACCTAGGTATCACTCCCG
Source organism: Calliopsis andreniformis (assembly GCF_051401765.1). Lineage (NCBI taxonomy): Eukaryota > Metazoa > Arthropoda > Insecta > Hymenoptera > Andrenidae > Calliopsis > Calliopsis andreniformis. The sequence continues at coordinate 10,601,980 of NW_027480431.1, read as the reverse complement.
GCCGTTGCTCCACCAGACCGAATAGTTACGACCTAAGAAGTCAACGCCAGAAGCATAAAATACGATATAAATACAACAGCTTTTCCATCGTATAAAACGAATAATTGCAACCAGTATGAAACTTATGGTCATTTCTACTTTCCGAGCAAGCTAGGCTTCACCCTAGGGCGTCGCTCCAACAGATTGAATAGTTAGGGCCTTAGAAGTCAACGCCCGAAGCATAAAATGCAATAAAAATACAACAGTGTATCCATCATATAACAGGAATAATTGCAACCAGTTTGAAAGCGATGGCCAATTCTACCTTCCGGGCAACCTAGGCTTCACTGTAGGGCGTTGCTCCACCAGATCGAATAGTTAGTACCTTAGAAGTCAACGCCCGAAGCATAAAATGCAATAAAAATACAACAGTGTATCCATCATATAACAGGAATAATTGCAACCAGTTTGAAAGCGATGGCCAATTCTACGTTCCGGGCATCCTAGGCTTCACTCCAGGGCGTTGCTCCACCTGATCGAATAGTTAGTGCCTTAGAACTCAACGCCAGAAGCATAGAATACAATATAAATACAACAGCTTTTCCATCGTATAAAACGAATAATTGCAACCAGTATGAAACTTATGGTCATTTCTACTTTGCGAGCAACCTAGGCTTCACCCTAGGGCGTTGCTCCAACAGATTGAATAGTTAGGACCTTAGAAGTCAACGCCCTAACCATAAAATGCAAAAAAAATACAACAGTGTTTCCATCATATATCAGGAATAATTGCAACCAGTTTGAAAGTGATGGCCAATTCTACGTTCCGGGCAACCTAGGTTTCACTCCAGGGCGTTGCTCCACCAGACCGAATAGTTACGGCCTAAGAAGTCAACGCCAGAAGCATAAAATACGATATAAATACAACAGCTTTTCCATCGTATAAAACGAATAATTGCAATCAGTATGAAACTTATGATCATTTCTACTTTCCGAGCAAGCTAGGCTTCACCCTAGGGCGTTGCTCCAACAGATTGAATAGTTAGGGCCTTAGAAGTCAACAACCGAAGCATAAAATGCAATAAGAATACAACAGTGTATCCATCATATAACAGGAATAGTTGCAACCAGTTTGAAAGTGATGGCCAATTCTTCGTTCCGGGCAACCTAGGCTTCACTCTAGGGCGTTGCTCCACCAGAGCGAATAGTTAGTGCCTTAGAAGTCAACGCCAGAAGCATAAAATACAATATAAATACAACAGTTTTTCCATCGTATAAAACGTATATTGCAACCAGTATGAAACTTATGGTCATTCCTACTTTCCGAGCAACCTAGGCTTCACCCTAGGGCGTTGCTCCAACAGATTGAATAGTTAGGGCCTTAGAAGTCAACGCCCGAACCATAAAATGCAAAAAAAATACAACAGTGTTTCCATCATATAACAGGAATAATTGCAACCAGTTTGAAAGTGAAGGCCAATTCTACGTTCCGGGCAACCTGGGCTTCACTCTATTGCGTTGCTCCACCAGATCGAATAGTTAGTGCCTTAGAAGTCAACGCCAGAAGCATAAAATACAATATAAATACAACAGCTTTCCATCGTATAAAACGAATAATTGCAACCAGTATGAAACTTATAGACATTTCTACTCTCTAAGCAACCTAGGCTTCACCCTAGGGCGTTGCTCCAACAGATTGAATAGTTAGGGCCTTAGAAGTCAACGCCCGAACCATAAAACGCAAAAAAAATACAACAGTGTTTCCATCATATAACAGGAATAATTGCAACCAGTTTGAAAGTGGTGGCCAATTCTACGTTCCGGGCCACCTAGGCTTCACTCTATGGCGTGGCTCCACCAGATCGAATAGTTAGTGCCTTAGAAGTCAACGCCAGAAGCATAAAGTACAATATAAATGCAACAGTTTTTCCATCGTATAAAACGAATAATTGCAACCAGTATGAAACTTATGGTCATTTCAACTTTCCGAGCAACCTAGGCTTCACCCTAGAGCGTTGCTCCAACGGATTGAATAGTTAGGGCCTTAGAAGTTAACGCCCGAACCATAAAATGCAAAAAAAATACAACAGTGTTTCCATCATATATCAGGAATAATTGCAACCAGTATGAAAGTGATGGCCAATTCTACGTTCCGGGCAACCTAGGTTTCACACCAGGGCGTTGCTCCACCAGACCGAATAGTTAGGGCCTAAGAAGTCAACGCCAGAAGCATAAAATACGATATAAATACAACAGCTTTTCCGTCGTATAAAACGAATAATTGCAACCAGTATGAAACTTATGGTCATTTCTACTTTCCGAGCAAGGTAGGCTTCACCCTAGGGCGTTGGTCCAACAGATTGAATAGTCAGGGGATTAGAAGTCTACGCCCGAAGCATAAAATGCAATAAAAGTACTACAGTACTTCCATCATATATCAGGAATAATTGCAACCAGTTTGAAAGTGATGGCTAATTCTACGTTCCGGACAACCTACGTTTCACTCCAGGGCGTTGCTCCACCAGACCGAATATTTACGGCCTAAGAAGTCAACGCCAGAAGCATAAAATACGATATAAATACAACAGCTTTTCCATCGTATAAAACAAATAATTGCAACCAGTATGAAACATATGGTCATTTCTACTTTCCGAGCAAGATAGGCTTCACCCTAGGGCGTTGGTCCAACAGATTGAATAGTTAGGGCCTTAGAAGTCAACGCCCGAAGCATAAAATGCAATAAAAATACAACAGTGTATCCATCATATAACAGGTATAATTGCAACCAGTTTGAAAGCGATGGCCAATTCTACGTTCCGGGCAACCTAGGCTTCACTGTAGGGCGTTGCTCCACCAGATCGAAAAGTTAGTGCCTTAGAAGTCAACGCCCGAAGCATAAAATGCAATAAAAATACAACAGTGTATCCATCATATAACAGGAATAATTGCAACCAGTTTGAAAGCGATGGCCAATTCTACGTTCCGGCCAACCTAGGCTTCATTCCAGGGCGTTGCTCCACCTGATCGAATAGTTAGTGCCTTAGAAGTCAACGCCAGAAGCATAAAATACAATATAAATACAACAGCTTTCAATCGTATAAAACGAATAATTGCAACCAGTATGAAACTTATGGACACTTCTACTTTCTGAGCAACCTAGGCTTCACCCTAGGGCGTTGCCCCAACAGACTGAATAGTTAGGGCCTTAGAAGTCAACGCCCGAACCATAAAACGCAAATAAAAACAATAGTGTTTCCATCATATAACAGGAATAATTGCAACCAGTATGAAACTTATGGACACTTCTACTTTCTGAGCAACCTAGGCTTCACCCTAGGGCGTTGCCCCAACAGACTGAATAGTTAGGGCCTAAGAAGTCAACGCCAGAAGCATAAAATACGATATAAATACAACAGCTTTTCCGTCGTATAAAACGAATAATTGCAACCAGTATGAAACTTATGGTCATTTCTACTTTCCGAGCAAGGTAGGCTTCACCCTAGGGCGTTGGTCCAACAGATTGAATAGTCAGGGGATTAGAAGTCTACGCCCGAAGCATAAAATGCAATAAAAGTACTACAGTACTTCCATCATATATCAGGAATAATTGCAACCAGTTTGAAAGTGATGGCTAATTCTACGTTCCGGACAACCTACGTTTCACTCCAGGGCGTTGCTCCACCAGACCGAATATTTACGGCCTAAGAAGTCAACGCCAGAAGCATAAAATACGATATAAATACAACAGCTTTTCCATCGTATAAAACAAATAATTGCAACCAGTATGAAACATATGGTCATTTCTACTTTCCGAGCAAGATAGGCTTCACCCTAGGGCGTTGGTCCAACAGATTGAATAGTTAGGGCCTTAGAAGTCAACGCCCGAAGCATAAAATGCAATAAAAATACAACAGTGTATCCATCATATAACAGGTATAATTGCAACCAGTTTGAAAGCGATGGCCAATTCTACGTTCCGGGCAACCTAGGCTTCACTGTAGGGCGTTGCTCCACCAGATCGAAAAGTTAGTGCCTTAGAAGTCAACGCCCGAAGCATAAAATGCAATAAAAATACAACAGTGTATCCATCATATAACAGGAATAATTGCAACCAGTTTGAAAGCGATGGCCAATTCTACGTTCCGGCCAACCTAGGCTTCATTCCAGGGCGTTGCTCCACCTGATCGAATAGTTAGTGCCTTAGAAGTCAACGCCAGAAGCATAAAATACAATATAAATACAACAGCTTTCAATCGTATAAAACGAATAATTGCAACCAGTATGAAACTTATGGACACTTCTACTTTCTGAGCAACCTAGGCTTCACCCTAGGGCGTTGCCCCAACAGACTGAATAGTTAGGGCCTTAGAAGTCAACGCCCGAACCATAAAACGCAAATAAAAACAATAGTGTTTCCATCATATAACAGGAATAATTGCAACCAGTTTGAAAGTGATGGCCTATTCTACGTTCCGGGCAACCTAGGCTTCACTCTATGGCGTGGCTCCACCAGATCGAATAGTTAGTGCCTTAGAAGTCAACGCCAGAAGCATAAAATAGAATATAAATACAACAGTTCTTCCATCGTATAAACCGAATAATTGCAACCAGTATGAAACTTATGGTCATTTCAACTTTCCGAGCAACCTAGGCTTCACCCTAGGGCGTTGCTCCAACGGATTGAATAGTTAGGGCCTTAGAAGTCAACGCCCGAACCATAAAATGCAAAAAAAATACAGCAGTGTTTCCATCATATAACAGGTATAATTGCAACCAGTTTTAAATTGATGGCCAATTCTACGTTCCGGGCTACCTAGGCATCACTCTATTGCGTTGCTCCACCAGATCGAATAGTTAGTGCCTTAGAAGTCAACTCCAGAAGCATAAAATACAATATAAATACACAGTTTTTCCATCGTATAAAACGAATAATTGCAACCAGTATGAAACTTATGTACATTTCTACTTTACGAGCAACCTAGGCTTCACCCTAGGGCGTTGCTCCAACAGATTGAATAGTTAGGGCCTTAGAAGTCAACGCCCGAACCATAAAATGCAAAAAAAAATACAACAGTGTTTCCACCATATTTCATGAATAATTGCAACCAGTATGAAAGTGATGGCCAATTCTACGTTCCGGGCAACCTAGGTATCACTCCAGGCCGTTGCTCCACCAGACCGAATAGTTACGACCTAAGAAGTCAACGCCAGAAGCATAAAATACGATATAAATACAACAGCTTTTCCATCGTATAAAACGAATAATTGCAACCAGTATGAAACTTATGTTCATTTCTACTTTCCGAGCAACCTAGGCTTCACCCTAGGGCGTTGCTCCAACAGATTGAATAGTTAGGGCCTTAGAAGTCATCGCCCGAACCATAAAATGCAAAAAAAATACAACAGTGTTTCCATCATATATCAGGAATAATGCAACCAGTTTGAAAGTGATGGCCAATTCTACGTTCCGGGCAACCTAGGTTTCACTCCAGGGCGTTGCTCCACCAGACCGAATAGTTACGGCCTAAGAAGTCAACACCAGAAGCATAAAATACGATATAAATACAACAGCTTTTCCATCGTATAAAACGAATAATTGCAACCAGTATGAAACTTATGGTCATTTCTACTTTCCGAGCAACCTAGGCTTCACCCTAGGGCGTTGCTCCAACAGATGGAATAGTTAGGGCCTTAGAAGTCAACGCCCGAAGCATAAAATGCAATAAGAATACAACAGTGTATCCATCATATAACAGGAATAATTGCAACCAGTTTGAAAGCGATGGCCAATTCTACGTTCCGGGCAACCTAGGCTTCACTCCAGGGCGTTGTTCCACCTGATCGAATAGTTAGTGCCTTAGAAGCCAACGCCAGAAGCATAAAATACAATATAAATAAACAGTTTTTCCATCGTATAAAACGAATAATTGCAACCAGTATGAAACTTATGGTCATTTCTACTTTCCGAGCAACCTAGGCTTCACCCTAGGGCGTTGCTCCAACAGATTGAATAGTTACTACCTTAGAAGTCAACGCCCTAACCATAAAATGCAAAAAAAATACAACAGTGTTACCATCATATAACAGGAATAATTGCAACCAGTTTGAAAGTGATGGCCAATTCTACGTTCCGGGCAACCTAGGCTTCGCCCTAGGGCGTTGCTCCACCATATCGAATAGATAGTGCCTTAGAAGTCAACGCCAGAAGCACAAAATACGATATAAATACAACAGTTTTTCCATCGTATAAAACGAATAATTGCAACCAGTATGAAACTTATGTTCATTTCTACTTTCCGAGCAACCTAGGCTTCACCCTAGGGCGTTGCTCCAACAGATTGAATAGTTAGGGCATTAGAAGTCAACGCCCGAACCATAAAATGCAAAAAAAATTCAACAGTGTTTCCATCATATATCAGGAATAATTGCAACCAGTTTGAGAGTGATGGCCAATTCTACGTTCCCGGCAACCTAGGTTTCACTCCAGGGCGTTGCTCCACCAGACCGAATAGTTACGGCCTAAGAAGTCAACACCAGAAGCATAAAATGCGATATAAATGCAACAGCTTTTCCATCGTATAAAACGAATAATTGCAACCAGTATGAAACTTATGTTCATTTCTACTTTCCGAGCAAGCTAGGCTTCACCCTAGGGCGTTGCTCCAACAGATTGAATAGTTAGGGCCTTAGAAGTCAACGACCGAAGCATAAAATGCAATAAGAATACAACAGTGTATCCATCATATAACAGGAATAATTGCAACCAGTTTGAAAGTGATGGCCAATTCTACGTTCCGGGCAACCTAGGTTTCACTCTAGAAGTTGCTCCAACAGGTTGTATAGTTAGGGCCTTAGAAGTCAAAGCCCGAACCATAAAATGCAAAAAAAATACAACAGTGTTTCCATCATATAACATGAATAATTGCAACCAGTTTGAAAGTGAAGGCCAATTCTACGTTCCGGGCAACCTAGGCTTCACTCTATTGCGTTGCTCCACCAGATCGAATAGTTAGTGCCTTAGAAGTCAACGCCAGAAACATAAAATACAATATAAATACAACAGCTTTCCATCGTATAAAACGAATAATTGCAACCAGTATGAAACTTATGGACATTTCTACTTTCTGAGCAACCTAGGCTTCACCCTAGGGCGTTGCTCCAACAGATTGAATAGTTAGGGCCTTAGAAGTCAACGCCCGAACCATAAAACGCAAAAAAATACAACAGTGTTTCCATCATATAACAGGAATAATTGCAACCAGTTTGAAAGTGGTGGCCAATTCTACGTTCCGGGCAACCTAGGCTTCACTCTATGGCGTGGCTCCACCAGATCGAATAGTTAGTGCCTTAGAAGTCAACGCCAGAAGCATAAAATACGATATAAATGCAACAGCTTTTCCATCGTATAAAACGAATAATTGCAACCAGTATGAAACTTATTGTCATTTCTACTTTCCGAGCAAGCTGGGCTTCACCCTAGGGCGTTGCTCCAACAGATTGAATAGTTAGGGCCTTAGAAGTCAACGCCCGAACCATAAAATGCAAAAAAAATACAGCAGTGTTTCCATCATATAACAGGTATAATTGCAACCAGTTTGAAATTGATGGCCAATTCTACGTTCCGGGCTACCTAGGCATCACTCTATTGCGTTGCTCCACCAGATCGAATAGTTAGTGCCTTAGAAGTCAACGCCAGAAGCATAAAATACAATATAAATACAACAGTTTTTCCATCGTATAAAACGAATAATTGCAACCAGTATGAAACTTATGGACATTTCTACTTTCCGAGCAACCTAGGCTTCACCCTAGGGCGTTGCTCCAACAGATTGAATAGTTAGGGCCTTAGAAGTCAACGACCGAACCATAAAATGCAAAAAAAAATACAACAGTGTTTCCACCATATATCATGAATAATTGCAACCAGTATGAAAGTGATGGCCAGTTCTACGTTCCGGGCAACCTAGGTATCACTCCCGGCCGTTGCTCCACCAGACCGAATAGTTACGACCTAAGAAGTCAACGCCAGAAGCATAAAATACGATATAAATACAACAGCTTTTCCATCGTATAAAACGAATAATTGCAACCAGTATGAAACTTATGGTCATTTCTACTTTCCGAGCAAGCTAGGCTTCACCCTAGGGCGTCGCTCCAACAGATTGAATAGTTAGGGCCTTAGAAGTCAACGCCCGAAGCATAAAATGCAATAAAAATACAACAGTGTATCCATCATATAACAGGAATAATTGCAACCAGTTTGAAAGCGATGGCCAATTCTACCTTCCGGGCAACCTAGGCTTCACTGTAGGGCGTTGCTCCACCAGATCGAATAGTTAGTACCTTAGAAGTCAACGCCCGAAGCATAAAATGCAATAAAAATACAACAGTGTATCCATCATATAACAGGAATAATTGCAACCAGTTTGAAAGCGATGGCCAATTCTACGTTCCGGGCATCCTAGGCTTCACTCCAGGGCGTTGCTCCACCTGATCGAATAGTTAGTGCCTTAGAAGTCAACGCCAGAAGCATAGAATACAATATAAATACAACAGCTTTTCCATCGTATAAAACGAATAATTGCAACCAGTATGAAACTTATGGTCATTTCTACTTTCAGAGCAACCTAGGCTTCACCCTAGGGCGTTGCTCCAACAGATTGAATAGTTAGGACCTTAGAAGTCAACGCCCTAACCATAAAATGCAAAAAAAATACAACAGTGTTTCCATCATATATCAGGAATAATTGCAACCAGTTTGAAAGTGATGGCCAATTCTACGTTCCGGGCAACCTAGGTTTCACTCCAGGGCGTTGCTCCACCAGACCGAATAGTTACGGCCTAAGAAGTCAACGCCAGAAGCATAAAATACGATATAAATACAACAGCTTTTCCATCGTATAAAACGAATAATTGCAATCAGTATGAAACTTATGATCATTTCTACTTTCCGAGCAAGCTAGGCTTCACCCTAGGGCGTTGCTCCAACAGATTGAATAGTTAGGGCCTTAGAAGTCAACAACCGAAGCATAAAATGCAATAAGAATACAACAGTGTATCCATCATATAACAGGAATAGTTGCAACCAGTTTGAAAGTGATGGCCAATTCTTCGTTCCGGGCAACCTAGGCTTCACTCTAGGGCGTTGCTCCACCAGAGCGAATAGTTAGTGCCTTAGAAGTCAACGCCAGAAGCATAAAATACAATATAAATACAACAGTTTTTCCATCGTATAAAACGTATATTGCAAACAGTATGAAACTTATGGTCATTCCTACTTTCCGAGCAACCTAGGCTTCACCCTAGGGCGTTGCTCCAACAGATTGAATAGTTAGGGCCTTAGACGTCAACGCCCGAACCATAAAATGCAAAAAAAATACAACAGTGTTTCCATCATATAACAGGAATAATTGCAACCAGTTTGAAAGTGAAGGCCAATTCTACGTTCCGGGCAACCTAGGCTTCACTCTATTGCGTTGTTCCACCAGATCGAATAGCTAGTGCCTTAGAAGTCAACGCCAGAAGCATAAAATACAATATAAATACAACAGCTTTCCATCGTATAAAACGAATAATTGCAACCAGTATGAAACTTATGGACATTTCTACTTTCTGAGCAACCTAGGCTTCACCCTAGGGCGTTGCTCCAACAGATTGAATAGTTAGGGCCTTAGAAGTCAACGCACGAACCATAAAACGCAAAAAAAATACAACAGTGTTTCCATCATATAACAGGAATAATTGCAACCAGTTTGAAAGTGATGGCCAATTCTACATTCCGGGCAACCTAGGCTTCACTCTATGGCGTGGCTCCACCAGATCCAATAGTTGGTGCCTTAGAAGTCAACGCCAGAAGCATAAAATACAATATAAATACAGCAGTTTTTCCATCGTATAAAACGAATAATTGCAACCAGTATGAAACTTATGGTCATTTCAACTTTCCGAGCAACCTAGGCTTCACCCTAGAGCGTTGTTCCAACGGATTGAATAGTTAGGGCCTTAGAAGTCAACGCCCGAACCATAAAATGCAAAAAAAATACAGCAGTGTTTCCATCATATAACAGGTATAATTGCAACCAGTTTGAAATTGATGGCCAATTCTACGTTCCGGGCAACCTAGGCTTCGCTCTAGGGCGTTGCTCCACCAGATCGAATAGTTAGGGCCTTAGAAGTCAACGCCCGAACCATAAGATGCAAAAAAAATACAACAGTGTTTCCATCATATATCAGGAATAATTGCAAGCAGTTTGAAAGTGATGGCCAATTCTACGTTCCGGGCAACCTAGGTTTCACTCCGGGGCGTTGCTCCACCAGACCGAATAGTTACGGCCTAAGAAGGCACCGCCAGAAGCATAAAATACAATATAAATATAACAGTTTTTCCATCGTATATAACGAATAATAGCAATCAGTGTGAAAGTTATGGTGATTTCTAAGTTCCGGGCAACCTAGGCTTCACCCTAGGGCGTTGCTCCAACAGATTGAATAGTTAGGGCCTTAGAAGTCAACGCCCGAAGCATAAAATGCAATAAAAATGCAACAGTTTTTCCATCGTATAAAAGGATTAATTGCAACCAGTTTGAAAGTGATGGTCATTTCTACGTTCCCGGCAACCTAGGCTTCACTCTAGGGCGTTGCTCCACCAGATCGAATAGCTAGGGCCTTAGAAGTCAACGCCACAAGCATGAAATACAATATAAATACAACAGTTTTTCCATCGTATAAAACGAATAATTGCTACCGGTGTGAAAGTTATGGTCATTTCTACGTTCCGGGCAACCTAGGCTTCACTCTAGGTCGTTGCTCCACCAGATCAAATAGCGAGGGCCTTGGAAGTCAACGCCCGAAGCATAAAATACAAAATAAATAGAACAGTTTTTCCATGGTATAAAACGAATAATTGCAACCAGTATGAAACTTATGGTCATTTCTACTTTCCGAGCAACCTAGGCTTCACGCTAGGCCGTTGTTCCAACAGATTGAATAGTTAGGGCCTTAGAAGTCAACGACCGAAGCATAAAATGCAATAAGAATACAACAGTGTATCCATCATATAACAGGAATAGTTGCAACCAGTTTGAAAGTGATGGCCAATTCTTCGTTCCGGGCAACCTAGGCTTCACTCTAGGGCGTTGCTCCACCAGAGCGAATAGTTAGTGCCTTAGAAGTCAACGCCAGAAGCATAAAATACAATATAAATACAACAGTTTTTCCATCGTATAAAACGAATAATAGCAACCAGTGTGAAAGTAATGGTCATTTCTACGTTCCGAGCACCCTAGGTGTCACCCTAGGGCGTTGCTCCAACAGATCGAATATCCACGGCCTCAGAAGTCAACGCCTGAAGCATAAAATACAATAAAAATACAACAGTCTTTCCATCCTATAACTGGAATAATTGCAACCCGTGTGAAAGTGATATTCATTTGTACGTTCCAGGCAACCTAGGCTTCACTCTAGGGCTTTGTTCCACCAGATCGAATTGTTAGGTCCTAGGAAGTCAACGCCAGAAGCATAAGATACAATATAAATATAACAGTTTTTCCATCGTATAGAACGGATAATAGCATCCAGTGTGAAAGTTATGGTCATTTCTACGTTCCGGGCAACCTCGGCTTCACTGTAGGGCGTTGCTCCTCCAGATCAAACAGTTAGTTCCTTAGAAGTCAACGCCCGAAGCATAAAATACAATATAAATAGAACAGTTTTTCCATCGTATAGAACGAATAATAGCAACCAGTGTAAAAGTTATGATCATTTCTACGTTCCGGCAACCTAGGCTTCACCCCAGGGCGTTGTTCCACCAGATCGAATAGTTAGGGGCTAAGAAGTGAACGCCAGCACCATAAAATACAATATAAATACAATAGTTCTTCCATCATATAAAACGAATAATTGCAACCAGTATGAAAGTTATGGTCATTTCTACGTTCCGGGCAACCTAGGCTTCACTCTATGGCGTTCTTCCACCACATCCAATAGCTGCGGCCTCAGAAGTCAACGCCTGAAGCATAAAATACAATAAAAATACAACAGTGTATCCATCATATAACAGGAATAATTGCAACCAGTTTGAAAGCGATGGCCAATTCTACCTTCCGGGCAACCTAGGCTTCACTGTAGGGCGTTGCTCCACCAGATCGAATAGTTAGTACCTTAGAAGTCAACGCCCGAAGCATAAAATGCAATAAAAATACAACAGTGTATCCATCATATAACAGGAATAATTGCAACCAGTTTGAAAGCGATGGCCAATTCTACGTTCCGGGCATCCTAGGCTTCACTCCAGGGCGTTGCTCCACCTGATCGAATAGTTAGTGCCTTAGAAGTCAACGCCAGAAGCATAGAATACAATATAAATACAACAGCTTTTCCATCGTATAAAACGAATAATTGCAACCAGTATGAAACTTATGGTCATTTCTACTTTCCGAGCAAGCTAGGCTTCACCCTAGGGCGTTGCTCCAACAGATTGAATAGTTAGGGCCTTAGAAGTCAACGACCGAAGCATAAAATGCAATAAGAATACAACAGTGTATCCATCATATAACAGGAATAGTTGCAACCAGTTTGAAAGTGATGGCCAATTCTTCGTTCCGGGCAACCTAGGCTTCACTCTAGGGCGTTGCTCCACCAGAGCGAATAGTTAGTGCCTTAGAAGTCAACGCCAGAAGCATAAAATACAATATAAATACAACAGTTTTTCCATCGTATAAAACGTATATTGCAACCAGTATGAAACTTATGGTCATTCCTACTTTCCGAGCAACCTAGGCTTCACCCTAGGGCGTTGCTCCAACAGATTGAATAGTTAGGGCCTTAGAAGTCAACGCTCGAAGCATAAAATGCAATAAGAATACAACAGTGTATCCATCATATAACAGGAATAATTGCAACCAGTTTGAAAGCGATGGCCAATTCTACGTTCCGGGCAACCTAGGCTTCACTCCAGGGCGTTGTTCCACCTGATCGAATAGTTAGTGCCTTAGAAGTCAACGCCAGAAGCATAAAATACAATATAAATACAACAGTTTTTCCATCGTATAAAACGAATAATTGCAACCAGTATGAAACTTATGGTCATTTCTACTTTCAGAGCAACCTAGGCTTCACCCTAGGGCGTTGCTCCAACAGATTGAATAGTTAGGACCTTAGAAGTCAACGCCCTAACCATAAAATGCAAAAAAAATACAACAGTGTTTCCATCATATAACAGGAATAATTGCAACCAGTTTGAAAGTGATGGCCAATTCTACGTTCCGGGCAACCTAGGCTTCGCCCTAGGGCGTTGCTCCACCATATCGAATAGATAGTGCCTTAGAAGTCAACGCCAGAAGCATAAAATACGATATAAATACAACAGTTTTTCCATCGTATAAAACGAATAATTGCAACCAGTATGAAACTTATGTTCATTTCTACTTTCCGAGCAACCTAGGCTTCACCCTAGGGCGTTGCTCCAACAGATTGAATAGTTAGGGCCTTAGAAGTCAACGCCCGAACCATAAAATGCAAAAAAAATACAACAGTGTTTCCATCATATATCAGGAATAATTGCAACCAGTTTGAAAGTGATGGCCAATTCTACTTTCCGGGCAACCTAGGTTTCACTCCAGGGCGTTGCTCCACCAGACCGAATAGTTACGGCCTAAGAAGTCAACACCAGAAGCATAAAATACGATATAAATACAACAGCTTTTCCATCGTATAAAACGAATAATTGCAACCAGTATGAAACTTATGGTCATTTCTACTTTCCGAGCAAGCTAGGCTTCACCCTAGGGCGTTGCTCCAACAGATTGAATAGTTAGGGCCTTAGAAGTCAACGACCGAAGCATAAAATGCAATAAGAATACAACAGTGTATCCATCATATAACAGGAATAATTGCAACCAGTTTGAAAGTGATGGCCAATTCTACGTTCCGGGCAACCTAGGCTTCACTCTAGGGCGTTGCTCCAACAGGTTGTATAGTTAGGGCCTTAGAAGTCAACGCCCGAACCATAAAATGCAAAAAAAATACAACAGTGTTTCCATCATATAACAGGAATAATTGCAACCAGTTTGAAAGTGAAGGCCAATTCTACGTTCCGGGCAACCTAGGCTTCACTCTATTGCGTTGCTCCACCAGATCGAATAGTTAGTGCCCTAGAAGTCAACGCCAGAAGCATAAAATACAATATAAATACAACAGCTTTCCATCGTATAAAACGAATAATTGCAACCAGTATGAAACTTATGGACATTTCTACTTTCTGAGCAACCTAGCCTTCACCCTAGGGCGTTGCTCTAACAGATTGAATAGTTAGGGCCTTAGAAGTCAACGCCCGAACCATAAAACGCAAAAAAAATACAACAGTGTTTCCATCATATATCAGGAATAATTGCAACCAGTTTGAAAGTGATGGCCAATTCTACGTTCCGGGCAACCTAGGTTTCACTCCAGGGCGGTACTCCACCAGACCGAATAGTTACGGCCTAAGAAGTCAACGCCAGAAGCATAAAATACGATATAAATACAACAGCTTTTCCATCGTATAAAACGAATAATTGCAATCAGTATGAAACTTATGGTCATTTCTACTTCCCGAGCAAGCTAGGCTTCACCCTAGGGCGTTGCTCCAACAGATTGAATAGTTAGGGCCTTAGAAGTCAACGACCGAAGCATAAAATGCAATAAGAATACAACAGTGTATCCATCATATAACAGGAATAGTTGCAACCAGTTTGAAAGTGATGGCCAATTCTTCGTTCCGGGCAACCTAGGCTTCACTCTAGGGCGTTGCTCCACCAGAGCGGATAGTTAGTCCCTTAGAAGTCAACGCCAGAAGCATAAAATACAATATAAATACAACAGTTTTTCCATCGTATAAAACGTATATTGCAACCAGTATAAAACTTATGGTCATTTCTACTTTCCGAGCAACCTAGGCTTCACCCTAGGGCGTTGCTCCAACAGATTGAATAGTTAGGGCCTTAGACGTCAACGCCCGAACCATAAAATGCAAAAAAAATACAACAGTGTTTCCATCATATAACAGGAATAATTGCAACCAGTTTGAACGTGAAGGCCAATTCTACGTTCCGGGCAACCTAGGCTTCACTCTATTGCGTTGTTCCACCAGATCGAATAGCTAGTGCCTTAGAAGTCAACGCCAGAAGCATAAAATACAATATAAATACAACAGCTTTCCATCGTATAAAACGAATAATTGCAACCAGTATGAAACTTATGGACATTTCTACTTTCTGAGCAACCTAGGCTTCACCCTAGGGCGTTGCTCCAACAGATTGAATAGTTAGGGCCTTAGAAGTCAACGCCCGAACCATAAAACGCAAAAAAAATACAACAGTGTTTCCATCATATAACAGGAATAATTGCAACCAGTTTGAAAGTGACGGCCAATTCTACATTCCGGGCAACCTAGGCTTCACTCTATGGCGTGGCTCCACCAGATCGAATAGTTGGTGCCTTAGAAGTCAACGCCAGAAGCATAAAATACAAAATAAATACAACAGTTTTTCCATCGTATAAAACGAATAATTGCAACCAGTATGAAACTTATGGTCATTTCAACTTTCCGAGCAACCTAGGCTTCACCCTAGAGCGTTGCTCCAACGGATTGAATAGTTAGGGCCTTAGAAGTCAACGCCCGAACCATAAAATGCAAAAAAAATACAGCAGTGTTTCCATCATATAACAGGTATAATTGCAACCAGTTTGAAATTGATGGCCAATTCTACGTTCCGGGCAACCTAGGCTTCGCTCTAGGGCGTTGCTCCACCAGATCGAATAGATAGTGCCTAAGAAGTCCACGCCAGAAGCATAAAATACGATATAAATACAACAGCTTTTCCATCGTATAAAACGAATAATTGCAACCAGTATGAAACTTATGGTCATTTCTACTTTCCGAGCAACCTGGGCTTCACCCTAGGGCGTTGCTCCAACAGATTGAATAGTTAGGGCCTTAGAAGTCAACGCCCGAACCATAAAATGCAAAAAAAAATACAACAGTGTTTCCATCATATATAAGGAGTAATTGCAACCAGTATGAAAGTGATGGCCAATTCTACGTTCCGGGCAACCTAGGCTTCACCCTGGGGCGTTGTTCCACCAGGTCGAATAGTTAGGGCCTAAGAAGTGAACGTCAGAAGCATAAAATACAATATAAATACAACAGTTTTTCCATCATATAAAACAAGTGATTGCAACCAGTATGAAAGTAGTGGTCATTTCTACGTTCCGGGCAACCTAGACTACACCCTAGAGCGTTGCTCCAACAGATCGAATGGTTAGTGCCTTAGAAGTCCACGGCCGAAGCATAAAATACAAAATAAATAGAACAGTTTATCCATTGTATAAAACGAATAATTGCAACCAGTGTAAAAGTTATGGTCATTTCTACGTTCCGGGCAACCTAGGCTTCACTCCAGGGCGTTGCTCCACCAGACCGAATAGTTACGGCCTAAGAAGTCAACACCAGAAGCATAAAATACGATATAAATACAACAGCTTTTCCATCGTATAAAACGAATAATTGCAACCAGTATGAAACTTATGGTCATTTCTACTTTCCGAGCAACCTAGGCTTCACCCTAGGGCGTTGCTCCAACAGATTGAATAGTTAGGGCCTTAGAAGTCAACGCTCGAAGCATAAAATGCAATAAGAATACAACAGTGTATCCATCATATAACAGGAATAATTGCAACCAGTTTGAAAGCGATGGCCAATTCTACGTTCCGGGCAACCTAGGCTTCACTCCAGGGCGTTGTTCCACCTGATCGAATAGTTAGTGCCTTAGAAGTCAACGCCAGAAGCATAAAATACAATATAAATACAACAGTTTTTCCATCGTATAAAACGAATAATTGCAACCAGTATGAAACTTATGGTCATTTCTACTTTCCGAGCAAGCTAGGCTTCACCCTAGGGCGTTGCTCCAACAGATTGAATGGTTAGGGCCTTAGAAATCAACGACCGAAGCATAAAATGCAATAAGAATACAACAGTGTATCCATCATATAACAGGAATAATTGCAACCAGTTTGAAAGTGATGGCCAATTCTACGTTCCGGGCAACCTAGGCTTCACTCTAGGGCGTTGCTCCAACAGGTTGTATAGTTAGGGCCTTAGAAGTCAACGCCCGAACCATAAAATGCAAAAAAAATACAACAGTGTATCCATCATATAACAGGAATAATTGCAACCAGTTTGAAAGTGAAGGCCAATTCTACGTTCCGCGCAACCTAGGCTTCACTCTATTGCGTTGCTCCACCAGATCGAATAGTTAGTGCCTTAGAAGTCAACGCCAGAAGCATAAAATACAATATAAATACAACAGCTTTCCATCGTATAAAACGAATAATTGCAACCAGTATGAAACTTATGGACATTTCTACTTTCTGAGCAACCTAGCCTTCACCCTAGGGCGTTGCTCTAACAGATTGAATAGTTAGGGCCTTAGAAGTCAACGCCCGAACCATAAAACGCAAAAAAAATACAACAGTGTTTCCATCATATATCAGGAATAATTGCAACCAGTTTGAAAGTGATGGCCAATTCTACGTTCCGGGCAACCTAGGTATCACTCCAGGGCGTTGCTCCACCAGACCGAATAGTTACGGCCTAAGAAGTCAACGCCAGAAGCATAAAATACGATATAAATACAACAGCTTTTCCATCGTATAAAACGAATAATTGCAATCAGTATGAAACTTATGGTCATTTCTACTTTCCGAGCAAGCTAGGCTTCACCCTAGGGCGTTGCTCCAACAGATTGAATAGTTAGGGCCTTAGAAGTCAACGACCGAAGCATAAAATGCAATAAGAATACAACAGTGTATCCATCATATAACAGGAATAATTGCAACCAGTTTGAAAGTGATGGCCAATTCTACGTTCCGGGCAACCTAGGCTTCACTCTAGGGCGTTGCTCCAACAGGTTGTATAGTTAGGGCCTTAGAAGTCAACGCCCGAACCATAAAATGCAAAAAAAATACAACAGTGTTTCCATCATATAACAGGAATAATTGCAACCAGTTTGAAAGTGAAGGCCAATTCTACGTTCCGGGCAACCTAGGCTTCACTCTATTGCGTTGCTCCACCAGATCGAATAGTTAGTGCCTTAGAAGTCAACGCCAGAAGCATAAAATACAATATAAATACAACAGCTTTCCATCGTATAAAACGAATAATTGCAACCAGTATGAAACTTATGGACATTTCTACTTTCTGAGCAACCTAGCCTTCACCCTAGGGCGTTGCTCTAACAGATTGAATAGTTAGGGCCTTAGAAGTCAACGACCGAAGCATAAAATGCAATAAGAATACAACAGTGTATCCATCATATAACAGGAATAATTGCAACCAGTTTGAAAGTGATGGCCAATTCTACGTTCCGGGCAACCTAGGCTTCACTCTAGGGCGTTGCTCCAACAGGTTGTATAGTTAGGGCCTTAGAAGTCAACGCCCGAACCATAAAACGCAAAAAAAATACAACAGTGTTTCCATCATATATCAGGAATAATTGCAACCAGTTTGAAAGTGATGGCCAATTCTACGTTCCGGGCAACCTAGGTATCACTCCAGGGCGTTGCTCCACCAGACCGAATAGTTACGGCCTAAGAAGTCAACGCCAGAAGCATAAAATACGATATAAATACAACAGCTTTTCCATCGTATAAAACGAATAATTGCAATCAGTATGAAACTTATGGTCATTTCTACTTTCCGAGCAAGCTAGGCTTCACCCTAGGGCGTTGCTCCAACAGATTGAATAGTTAGGGCCTTAGAAGTCAACGACCGAAGCATAAAATGCAATAAGAATACAACAGTGTATCCATCATATAACAGGAATAGTTGCAACCAGTTTGAAAGTGATGGCCAATTCTTCGTTCCGGGCAACCTAGGCTTCCCTCTAGGGCGTTGCTCCACCAGAGCGGATAGTTAGTCCCTTAGAAGTCAACGCCAGAAGCATAAAATACAATATAAATACAACAGTTTTTCCATCGTATAAAACGAATAATTGCAACCAGTATGAAACTAATGGTCATTTCTACTTTCCGAGCAAGCTAGGCTTCACCCTAGGGCGTTGGTCCAACAGATTGAATAGTTAGGGCCTTAGCAGTCAACGCCCGAAGCATAAAATGCAATAAAAATACAACAGTGTATCCATCATATAACAGGAATAATTGCAAACAGTTTGAAAGCGATGGCCAATTCTACGTTCCGGGCAACCTAGGCTTCACTCTAGGGCGTTGCTCCACCAGATCGAATAGTTAGTGCCTTAGAAGTCAACGCCAGAAGCATAAAATACAATATAAATACAACAGTTTTTCCATCGTATAAAACGAATAATTGCAACCAGCATGAAACTTATGGTCATTTCTACTTTCTGAGCAACCTAGGCTTCACCCTAGGGCGTTGCTCCAACAGATTGAATAGTTAGGGCCTTAGAAGTCAACGCCCGAACCATAAAACGCAAAAAAAATACAACAGTGTTTCCATCATATAACAGGAATAATTGCAACCAGTTTGAAAGTGATGGCCAATTCTACATTCCGGGCAACCTAGGCTTCACTCTATGGCGTGGCTCCACCAGATCGAATAGTTGGTGCCTTAGAAGTCAACGCCAGAAGCATAAAATACAATATAAATACAACAGTTTTTCCATCGTATAAAACGAATAATTGCAACCAGTATGAAACTTATGGTCATTTCAACTTTCCGAGCAACCTAGGCTTCACCCTAGAGCGTTGCTCCAACGGATTAAATAGTTAGGGCCTTAGAAGTCAACGCCCGAACCATAAAATGCAAAAAAAATACAGCAGTGTTTCCATCATATAACAGGTATAATTGCAACCAGTTTGAAATTGATGGACAATTCTACGTTCCGGGCAACCTAGGCTTCGCTCTAGGGCGTTGCTCCACCAGATCGAATAGTTAGGGCCTTAGAAGTCAACGCCCGAACCATAAGATGCAAAAAAAGTACAACAGTGTTTCCATCATATAACAGGAATAATTGCAAGCAGTTTGAAAGTGATGGCCAATTCTACGTTCCGGGCAACCTAGGTTTCACTCCAGGGCGTTGCTCCACCAGACCGAATAGTTACGGCCTAAGAAGGCACCGCCAGAAGCATAAAATACAATATAAATATAACAGTTTTTCCATCGTATATAACGAATAATAGCAACCAGTTTGAAAGTGATGGTCATTTCTACGTTCCGGGCAACCTAGGCTTCACTCTAGGTCGTTGCTCCACCAGATCAAACAGCGAGGGCCTTGGAAGTCAACGCCCGAAGCATAAAATACAAAATAAATAGAACAGTTTTTCCATTGTATAAAGCGAATAATTGCAACCAGTATGAAACTTATGGTCATTTCTACTTTCCGAGCAACCTAGGCTTCACCCTAGGGCGTTGATCCAACAGATTGAATATTTAGGGCCTTAGAAGTCAACGCCCGAAGCATAAAATACAATATAAATACAACAGTTTTTCCATCGTATAGAACGGATAATTGTATCCAGTGTGAAACTTATGGTCATTTCTACGTTCCGGGCAACCTCGGCTTCACTCTAGGGCGTTGCTCCTCCAGATCAAACAGTTAGTTCCTTAGAAGTCAACGCCCGAAGCATAAAATACAAAATAAATAGAACAGTTTTTCCATCGTATAAAACGAATAATAGCAACCAGTGTAAAAGTTATGATCATTTCTACGTACCGGCAACCTAGGCTTCACCCCAGGGCGTTGTTCCACCAGATCGAATAGTTAGGGGCTAAGAAGTGAACGCCAGCACCATAAAATACAATATAAATACAATAGTTCTTCCATCATATAAAACGAATAATTGCAACCAGTATGAAAGTTATGGTCATTTCTACGTTCCGGGCAACCTTGGCTTCACTCTATGGCGTTCTTCCACCACATCCAATAGCTGCGGCCTCAGAAGTCAACGCCTGAAGCATAAAATACAATAAAAATACAACAGTCTTTCCATCCTATAACAGGAATAATTGCAACCCCTGTGAAAGTGATGTTCATTTGTACGTTCCAGGCAACCTAGGCATCACTCTAGGTCGTTGTTCCACCAGATCGAATTGTTAGGGCCTAAGAAGTCAACGCCAGAAGCATAAGATACAATATAAATATAACAGTTTTTCCATCCTATCGAACGAATAATAGCAACCAGTGTGAAAGTTATGGTCATTTCTACGTTCCGTGCAACCTAGGCTTCACGCCTAGGGCGTTGCTCCACCAGATCAAACAGTTAGGGCCTTAGAAGCCAACGCCCGAAGCATAAAATACAAAATAAATAGAACAGTTTTTCCATTGTATAAAACGAATAATTGCAACCAGTGTAAAAGTTATGGTCATTTCTACGTTCCCGGCAACCTAGGCTTCACCCTGGGGCGTTGTCCCACCAGATCGAATAGTCAGGGCCTAAGAAGTGAACGTCAGAAGCATAAAATACAATATAAATACAACAGTTTTTCCATCATATAAAACAAGTAATTGCAACCAGTATGAAAGTAGTGGTCATTTCTACGTTCCGGGCAACCTAGACTACACCCTAGAGCGTTACTCCAACAGATCGAATGGTTAGTGCCTTAGAAGTCCACGGCCGAAGCATAAAATACAAAATAAATAGAACTGCTTTTCCATCGTATAAAACGAATAGTTGCAACCAGTATGAAAGTTAACGTCATTTCTACGTTCCGGGCAACCTAGGCTTCACTCTAGGGCGTTGCTCCACCAGATCGAATAGTTAGGGCCTTCGAAGTCAACGCCAGAATCATAAAATACAATAAAGATGCAACAGCTTTTCCATCGTATTAAACGAATAATTTCAACCAGTGTGAATGTCATGGTCATATCTACATTGCGAGCAACCTAGGCTTAACTCTAGGGCGTTGATCCAACAGATTGAATAGTTAGGGCCTTGGCAGTCTACGCCCGAAGCATAAAATACAATATAAATACAACAGTTTTTCCATCATATGACAGGAATAATTGCAACCAGTTTGAAAGTGATGGTCATTTCTACGTTCCGGCCAACCTAGGCTTCAATCTAGGGCGTTGCTCCACCAGATCGAATAGTTAGTGCCTTGGAAGTCAACGCCAGAAGCATAAAAAACAATATAAATACAACAGTTTTTCCATCGTATAAAACGAATAATTGCAACCAGTATGAAAGTTAACGTCATTTCTACTTTCCGGGCAACCTAGGCTTCACCCTAGGGCGTGGCTCCAACAGATTGAATAGTTACGGCCTTACAAGTCAACGCCGGAAGCATAAAATGCAATAAAAATCCAACAGTTTTTCCATCGTATAAAAGGATTAATTGCAACCAGTTTGAAAGTGATGGTCATTTCTACTTTCCGGGCAACCTAGGCTACACCCTAGGGCGTTGCTCCAACAGATTGAATAGTTAGGGCCTTAGAAGTCAATGCCCGAAGCATAAAATGCAATAAAAATACAACAGTTTTTCCATCATATAACAGGAATAATTGCAACCAGTTTGAAGGTGATGATCATTTCTACGTTCCGGGCAACCTAGGCTTCACTCTGGGGCGTTGCTCCGCCAGATCTAATAGTTAGTGCCTTAGAAGTCAACGCCAGAGGCATAAAATAGAATATAAATACAACAGCCGTTACACCGTATAAAACGAATAATTGCAAACTGTGTGAAGGTTATGGTCATATCTACGTTCCGGGCAACCGAGGCTTCACTCTATGGCGTTCTTCCACCACACCCAATAGCTGCGGCCTCAGAAGTCAACGCCTGAAGCATAAAATACAATAAAAATACAACAGTCTTTCCATCCTATAACAGGAATAATTGCAACCCTTGTGAAAGTGATGTTCATTTGTACGTTCCAGGCAACCTAGGCATCACTCTAGGGCGTTGTTCCACCAGATCAAACAGTTAGGGCCTTAGAAGTCAACGCCCGAAGCATAAAATACAATATAAATATAACAGTTTTTCCATCCTATCGAACGAATAATAGCAACCAGTGTGAAAGTTATGGTCATTTCTACGTTCCGTGCAAACTAGGCTTCACGCCTAGGGCGTTGCTCCACCAGATCAAACAGTTAGGGCCTTAGAAGTCAACGCCCGAAGCATAAAATACAAAATAAATAGAACAGTTTTTCCATTGTGTAAAACGAATAATTGCAACCAGTGTAAAAGTTATGGTCATTTCTACGTTCCGGGCAACCTAGGCTTCACTCCAGGGCGTTGCTCCACCAGACCGAATAGTTACGGCCTAAGAAGTCAACACCAGAAGCATAAAATACGATATAAATACAACAGCTTTTCCATCGTATAAAACGAATAATTGCAACCAGTATGAATCTTATGGTCATTTCTACTTTCCGAGCAAGCTGGGCTTCACCCTAGGGCGTTGCTCCAACAGATTGAATAGTTAGGGCCTTAGAAGTCAACGCCCGAAGCATAAAATGCAATAAGAATACAACAGTGTATCCATCATATAACAGGAATAATTGCAACCAGTTTGAAAGCGATGGCCAATTCTACGTTCCGGGCAACCTAGGCTTCACTCCAGGGCGTTGTTCCACCTGATCGAATAGTTAGTGCCTTAAAGGTCAACGCCAGAAGCGTAAAATACAATATAAATACAACAGTTTTTCCATCGTATAAAACGAATAATTGCAACCAGTATGAAACTTATGGCCATTTCTACTTTCCGAGCAACCTAGGCTTCACCCTAGGGCGTTGCTCCAACAGATTGAATAGTTAGGACCTTAGAAGTCAACGCCCTAACCATAAAATGCAAAAAAAATACAACAGTGTTTCCATCATATAACAGGAATAATTGCAACCAGTTTGAAAGTGATGGCCAATTCTACGTTCCGGGCAACCTAGGCTTCGCCCTAGGGCGTTGCTCCACCATATCGAATAGATAGTGCCTTAGAAGTCAACGCCAGAAGCATAAAATACGATATAAATACAACAGTTTTTCCATCGTATAAAACGAATAATTGCAACCAGTATGAAACTTACGTTCATTTCTACTTTCCGAGCAACCTAGGCTTCACCCTAGGGCGTTGCTCCAACAGATTGAATAGTTAGGGCCTTAGAAGTCAACGCCCGAACCATAAAATGCAAAAAAAATACAACAGTGTTTCCATCATATAACAGGAATAATTGCAACCAGTTTGAAAGTGGTGGCCAATTCTACGTTCCGGGCAACCTAGGCTTCACTCTATGGCGTGGCTCCACCAGATCGAATAGTTAGTGCCTTAGAAGTCAACGCCAGAAGCATAAAATACAATATAAATACAACAGCTTTTCCATCGTATAAAACGAATAATTGCAACCAGTATGAAACTTATGGTCATTTCAACTTTCCGAGCAACCTAGGATTCACCCTAGAGCGTTGGTCCAACGGATTGAATAGTTAGGGCCTTAGAAGTCAACGCCCGAACCATAAAATGCAAAAAAAATACAACAGTGTTTCCATCACATATCAGGAATAATTGCAACCAGTATGAAAGTGATGGCCAATTCTACGTTCCGGGCAACCTAGGTTTCACTCCAGGGCGTTGCTCCACCAGACCGAATAGTTACGGCCTAAGAAGTCAACACCAGAAGCATAAAATACGATATAAATACAACAGCTTTTCCATCGTATAAAACGAATAATTGCAACCAGTATGAAACTTATGGTCATTTCTACTTTCCGAGCAAGCTAGGCTTCACCCTAGGGCGTTGCTCCAACAGATTGAATAGTTAGGGCCTTAGAAGTCAACGACCGAAGCATAAAATGCAATAAGAATACAACAGTGTATCCATCATATAACAGGAATAATTGCAACCAGTTTGAAAGTGATGGCCAATTCTACGTTCCGGGCAACCTAGGCTTCACTCTAGGGCGTTGCTCCAACAGGTTGTATAGTTAGGGCCTTAGAAGTCAACGCCCGAACCATAAAATGCAAAAAAAATACAACAGTGTTTCCATCATATAACAGGAATAATTGCAACCAGTTTGAAAGTGAAGGCCAATTCTACGTTCCGGGCAACCTAGGCTTCACTCTATTGCGTTGCTCCAACAGATCGAATAGTTAGTGCCTTAGAAGTCAACGCCAGAAGCATAAAATACAATATAAATACAACAGCTTTTCCATCGTATAAAACGAATAATTGCAACCAGTATGAAACTTATGGTCATTTCTACTTTCCGAGCAAGCTAGGCTTCACCCTAGGGCGTTGGTCCAACAGATTGAATAGTTAGGGCCTTAGAAGTCAACGCCCGAAGCATAAAATGCAATAAAAATACAACAGTGTATCCATCATATAACAGGAATAATTGCAACCAGTTTGAAAGTGATGGCCAATTCTACGTTCCGGGCAACCTAGGCTTCGCCCTAGGGCGTTGCTCCACCATATCGAATAGATAGTGCCTTAGAAGTCAACGCCAGAAGCATAAAATACGATATAAATACAACAGTTTTTCCATCGTATAAAACGAATAATTGCAACCAGTATGAAACTTACGTTCATTTCTACTTTCCGAGCAACCTAGGCTTCACCCTAGGGCGTTGCTCCAACAGATTGAATAGTTAGGGCCTTAGAAGTCAACGCCCGAACCATAAAATGCAAAAAAAATACAACAGTGTTTCCATCATATAACAGGAATAATTGCAACCAGTTTGAAAGTGGTGGCCAATTCTACGTTCCGGGCAACCTAGGCTTCACTCTATGGCGTGGCTCCACCAGATCGAATAGTTAGTGCCTTAGAAGTCAACGCCAGAAGCATAAAATACAATATAAATACAACAGCTTTTCCATCGTATAAAACGAATAATTGCAACCAGTATGAATCTTATGGTCATTTCAACTTTCCGAGCAACCTAGGATTCACCCTAGAGCGTTGGTCCAACGGATTGAATAGTTAGGGCCTTAGAAGTCAACGCCCGAACCATAAAATGCAAAAAAAATACAACAGTGTTTCCATCACATATCAGGAATAATTGCAACCAGTATGAAAGTGATGGCCAATTCTACGTTCCGGGCAACCTAGGTTTCACTCCAGGGCGTTGCTCCACCAGACCGAATAGTTACGGCCTAAGAAGTCAACACCAGAAGCATAAAATACGATATAAATACAACAGCTTTTCCATCGTATAAAACGAATAATTGCAACCAGTATGAAACTTATGGTCATTTCTACTTTCCGACCAAGCTAGGCTTCACCCTAGGGCGTTGCTCCAACAGATTGAATAGTTAGGGCCTTAGAAGTCAACGACCGAAGCATAAAATGCAATAAGAATACAACAGTGTATCCATCATATAACAGGAATAATTGCAACCAGTTTGAAAGTGATGGCCAATTCTACGTTCCGGGCAACCTAGGCTTCACTCTAGGGCGTTGCTCCAACAGGTTGTATAGTTAGGGCCTTAGAAGTCAACGCCCGAACCATAAAATGCAAAAAAAATACAACAGTGTTTCCATCATATAACAGGAATAATTGCAACCAGTTTGAAAGTGAAGGCCAATTCTACGTTCCGGGCAACCTAGGCTTCACTCTATTGCGTTGCTCCAACAGATCGAATAGTTAGTGCCTTAGAAGTCAACGCCAGAAGCATAAAATACAATATAAATACAACAGCTTTTCCATCGTATAAAACGAATAATTGCAACCAGTATGAAACTTATGGTCATTTCTACTTTCCGAGCAAGCTAGGCTTCACCCTAGGGCGTTGGTCCAACAGATTGAATAGTTAGGGCCTTAGAAGTCAACGCCCGAAGCATAAAATGCAATAAAAATACAACAGTGTATCCATCATATAACAGGAATAATTGCAACCAGTTTGAAAGTGATGGCCAATTCTACGTTCCGGGCAACCTAGGCTTCGCCCTAGGGCGTTGCTCCACCATATCGAATAGATAGTGCCTTAGAAGTCAACGCCAGAAGCATAAAATACGATATAAATACAACAGTTTTTCCATCGTATAAAACGAATAATTGCAACCAGTATGAAACTTACGTTCATTTCTACTTTCCGAGCAACCTAGGCTTCACCCTAGGGCGTTGCTCCAACAGATTGAATAGTTAGGGCCTTAGAAGTCAACGCCCGAACCATAAAATGCAAAAAAAATACAACAGTGTTTCCATCATATAACAGGAATAATTGCAACCAGTTTGAAAGTGGTGGCCAATTCTACGTTCCGGGCAACCTAGGCTTCACTCTATGGCGTGGCTCCACCAGATCGAATAGTTAGTGCCTTAGAAGTCAACGCCAGAAGCATAAAATACAATATAAATACAACAGCTTTTCCATCGTATAAAACGAATAATTGCAACCAGTATGAAACTTATGGTCATTTCAACTTTCCGAGCAACCTAGGATTCACCCTAGAGCGTTGGTCCAACGGATTGAATAGTTAGGGCCTTAGAAGTCAACGCCCGAACCATAAAATGCAAAAAAAATACAACAGTGTTTCCATCACATATCAGGAATAATTGCAACCAGTATGAAAGTGATGGCCAATTCTACGTTCCGGGCAACCTAGGTTTCACTCCAGGGCGTTGCTCCACCAGACCGAATAGTTACGGCCTAAGAAGTCAACACCAGAAGCATAAAATACGATATAAATACAACAGCTTTTCCATCGTATAAAACGAATAATTGCAACCAGTATGAAACTTATGGTCATTTCTACTTTCCGACCAAGCTAGGCTTCACCCTAGGGCGTTGCTCCAACAGATTGAATAGTTAGGGCCTTAGAAGTCAACGACCGAAGCATAAAATGCAATAAGAATACAACAGTGTATCCATCATATAACAGGAATAATTGCAACCAGTTTGAAAGTGATGGCCAATTCTACGTTCCGGGCAACCTAGGCTTCACTCTAGGGCGTTGCTCCAACAGGTTGTATAGTTAGGGCCTTAGAAGTCAACGCCCGAACCATAAAATGCAAAAAAAATACAACAGTGTTTCCATCATATAACAGGAATAATTGCAACCAGTTTGAAAGTGAAGGCCAATTCTACGTTCCGGGCAACCTAGGCTTCACTCTATTGCGTTGCTCCAACAGATCGAATAGTTAGTGCCTTAGAAGTCAACGCCAGAAGCATAAAATACAATATAAATACAACAGCTTTTCCATCGTATAAAACGAATAATTGCAACCAGTATGAAACTTATGGTCATTTCTACTTTCCGAGCAAGCTAGGCTTCACCCTAGGGCGTTGGTCCAACAGATTGAATAGTTAGGGCCTTAGAAGTCAACGCCCGAAGCATAAAATGCAATAAAAATACAACAGTGTATCCATCATATAACAGGAATAATTGCAACCAGTTTGAAAGCGATGGCCAATTCTACGTTCCGGGCAAGCTAGGCTTCACTGTAGGGCGTTGCTCCACCAGATCGAATAGTTAGTACCTTAGAAGTCAACGCCCGAAGCATAAAATGCAATAAAAATACAACAGTGTATCCATCATATAACAGGAATAATTGCAACCAGTTTGAAAGCGATGGCCAATTCTACGTTCCGGGCAACCTAGGCTTCACTCCAGGGCGTTGCTCCACCTGATCGAATAGTTAGTGCCTTAGAAGTCAACGCCAGAAGCATAAAATACAATATAAATACAACAGTTTTTCCATCGTATAAAACTAATAATTGCAACCAGTATGAAACTTATGGTCATTTCTACTTTGCGAGCAACCTAGGCTTCACCCTAGGGCGTTGCTCCAACAGATTGAATAGTTAGGACCTTAGAAGTCAACGCCCTAACCATAAAATGCAAAAAAAATACAACAGTGTTTCCATCATATATCAGGAATAATTGCAACCAGTTTGAAAGTGATGGCCAATTCTACGTTCCGGGCAACCTAGGTTTCACTCCAGGGCGTTGCTCCACCAGACTGAATAGTTACGGCCTAAGAAGTCAACGCCAGAAGCATAAAATACGATATAAATACAACAGCCTTTCCATCATATAAAACGAATAATTGCAATCAGTATGAAACTTATGGTCATTTCTACTTTCCGAGCAAGCTAGGCTTCACCGTAGGGCGTTGCTCCAACAGATTGAATAGTTAGGGCCTTAGAAGTCAACGACCGAAGCATAAAATGCAATAAGAATACAACAGTGTATCCATCATATAACAGGAATAGTTGCAACCAGTTTGAAAGTGATGGCCAATTCTTCGTTCCGGGCAACCTAGGCTTCACTCTAGGGCGTTGCTCCACCAGAGCGAATAGTTAGTCCCTTAGAAGTCAACGCCAGAAGCATAAAATACAATATAAATACAACAGTTTTTCCATCGTATAAAACGTATATTGCAACCAGTATAAAACTTATGGTCATTTCTACTTTCCGAGCAACCTAGGCTTCACCCTAGGGCGTTGCTCCAACAGATTGAATAGTTAGGGCCTTAGACGTCAACGACCGAACCATAAAATGCAAAAAAAATACAACAGTGTTTCCATCATATAACAGGAATAATTGCAACCAGTTTGAAAGTGAAGGCCAATTCTACGTTCCGGGCAACCTAGGCTTCACTCTATTGCGTTGTTCCACCAGATCGAATAGCTAGTGCCTTAGAAGTCAACGCCAGAAGCATAAAATACAATATAAATACAACAGCTTTCCATCGTATAAAACGAATAATTGCAACCAGTATGAAACTTATGGACATTTCTACTTTCTGAGCAACCTAGACTTCACCCTAGGGCGTTGCTCCAACAGATTGAATAGTTAGGGCCTTAGAAGTCAACGCCCGAACCATAAAACGCAAAAAAAATACAACAGTGTTTCCATCATATAACAGGAATAATTGCAACCAGTTTGAAAGTGATGGCCAATTCTACATTCCGGGCAACCTAGGCTTCACTCTATGGCGTGGCTCCACCAGATCGAATAGTTGGTGCCTTAGAAGTCAACGCCAGAAGCATAAAATACAAAAAAAATACAGCAGTGTTTCCATCATATAACAGGTATAATTGCAACCAGTTTGAAATTGATGGCCAATTCTACGTTCCGGGCAACCTAGGCTTCACTCTATGGCGTTCTTCCACCAGATCCAATAGCTGCGGCCTAAGAAGTCAACGCCTGAAGCATAAAATACAATAAAAATACAACAGTCTTTCCATCCTATAACAGGAATAATTGCAACCCTTGTGAAAGTGATGTTCATTTGTACGTTCCAGGCAACCTAGGCATCACTCTAGGTCGTTGTTCCACCAGATCGAATTGTTAAGGCCTAAGAAGTCAACGCCAGAAGCATAAGATACAATATAAATATAACAGTTTTTCCATCCTATCGAACGAATAATAGCAACCAGTGTGAAAGTTATGGTCATTTCTACGTTCCGTGCAACCTAGGCTTCACGCCTAGGGCGTTGCTCCACCAGATCAAACAGTTAGGGCCTTAGAAGCCAACGCCCGAAGCATAAAATACAAAATAAATAGAACAGTTTTTCCATTGTATAAAACGAATAATTGCAACCAGTGTAAAAGTTATGGTCATTTCTACGTTCCGGGCAACCTAGGCTTCACCCTGCGGCGTTGTTCCACCAGATCGAATAGTTAGGGCCTAAGAAGTGAACGTCAGAAGCATAAAATACAATATAAATACAACAGTTTTTCCATCATATAAAACAAGTAATTGCAACAGGTATGAAAGTAGTGGTCATTTCTACGTTCCGGGCAACCTAGACTACACCCTAGAGCATTACTTCAACAGATCGAATGGTTAGTGCCTTAGAAGTCCACGGCCGAAGCATAAAATACAAAATAAATAGAACTGCTTTTCCATCGTATAAAACGAATAGTTGCAACCAGTATGAAAGTTAACGTCATTTCTACGTTCCGGGCAACCTAGGCTTCACTCTAGGGCGTTGCTCCACCAGATCGAATAGTTAGGGCCTTAGAAGTCAACGCCAGAATCATAAAATACAATAAAGATGCAACAGCTTTTCCATCGTATTAAACGAATAATTTCAACCAGTGTGAATGTCATGGTCATATCTACATTGCGAGCAACCTAGGCTTAACTCTAGGGCGTTGATCCAACAGATTGAATAGTTAGGGCCTTGGCAGTCAACGCCCGAAGCATAAAATACAATATAAATACAACACTTTTTCCATCATATGACAGGAATAATTGCAACCAGTTTGAAAGTGATGGTCATTTCTACGTTCCGGCCAACCTAGGCTTCAATCTAGGTCGTTGCTCCACCAGATCGAATAGTTAGTGCCTTGGAAGTCAACGCCAGAAGCATAGAAAACAATATAAATACAACAGTTTTTCCATCGTATAAAACGAATAATTGCAACCAGTATGAAAGTTAACGTCATTTCTACTTTCCGGGCAACCTAGGCTTCACCCTAGGGCGTTGCTCCAACAGATTGAATAGTTACGGCCTTAGAAGTCAACGCCGGAAGCATAAAATGCAATAAAAATCGAACAGTTTTTCCATCGTATAAAAGGATTAATTACAACCAGTTTGAAAGTGATGGTCATTTCTACTTTCCGGGCAACCTAGGCTACACCCTAGGGCGTTGCTCCAACAGATTGAATAGTTAGGGCCTTAGAAGTCAACGCCCGAAGCATAAAATGCAATAAAAATACAACAGTTTTTCCATCATATAACAGGAATAATTGCAACCAGTTTGAAAGTGATGATCATTTCTACGTTCCGGGCAACCCAGGCTTCACTCTGGGGCGTTGCTCCGCCAGATCTAATAGTTAGTGCCTTAGAAGTCAACGCCAGAGGCATAAAATAGAATATAAATACAACAGCCGTTACACCGTATAAAACGAATAATTGCAAACTGTGTGAAGGTTATGGTCATATCTACGTTCCGGG
The DNA here is from genome assembly GCF_051401765.1 of Calliopsis andreniformis. NCBI lineage: Eukaryota > Metazoa > Arthropoda > Insecta > Hymenoptera > Andrenidae > Calliopsis > Calliopsis andreniformis. The sequence continues at coordinate 10,570,146 of NW_027480431.1, read as the reverse complement.
CAACCGAGGCTTCACTCTATGGCGTTCTTCCACCACATCCATTAGCTGCGGCCTCAGAAGTCAACGCCTGAAGCATAAAATACAATAAAAATACAACAGTCTTTCCATCCTATAACAGGAATAATTGCAACCCTTGTGAAAGTGATGTTCATTTGTACGTTCCAGGCAACCTAGGCATCACTCTAGGGCGTTGTTCCACCAGATCGAATTGTTAGGGCCTAAGAAGTCAACGCCAGAAGCATAAGATACAATATAAATATAACAGTTTTTCCATCCTATCGAACGAATAATAGCAACCAGTGTGAAAGTTATGGTCATTTCTACGTTCCGTGCAACCTAGGCTTCACGCCTAGGGCGCTGCTCCACCAGATCAAACAGTTAGGGCCTTAGAAGTCAACGCCCGAAGCATAAAATACAAAATAAATAGAACAGTTTTTCCATTGTATAAAACGAATAATTGCAACCAGTGTAAAAGTTATGGTCATTTCTACGTTCCGGGCAACCTAGGCTTCACTCCAGGGCGTTGCTCCACCAGACCGAATAGTTACGGCCTAAGAAGTCAACACCAGAAGCATAAAATACGATATAAATACAACAGCTTTTCCATCGTATAAAACGAATAATTGCAACCAGTATGAATCTTATGGTCATTTCTACTTTCCGAGCAAGCTGGGCTTCACCCTAGGGCGTTGCTCCAACAGATTGAATAGTTAGGGCCTTAGAAGTCAACGCCCGAAGCATAAAATGCAATAAGAATACAACAGTGTATCCATCATATAACAGGAATAATTGCAACCAGTTTGAAAGCGATGGCCAATTCTACGTTCCGGGCAACCTAGGCTTCACTCCAGGGCGTTGTTCCACCTGATCGAATAGTTAGTGCCTTAAAGGTCAACGCCAGAAGCATAAAATACAATATAAATACAACAGTTTTTCCATCGTATTAAACGAATAATTGCAACCAGTATGAAACTTATGGCCATTTCAACTTTCCGAGCAACCTAGGCTTCACCCTAGGGCGTTGCTCCAACAGATTGAATAGTTAGGACCTTAGAAGTCAACGCCCTAACCATAAAATGCAAAAAAAATACAACAGTGTTTCCATCATATAACAGGAATAATTGCAACCAGTTTGAAAGTGATGGCCAATTCTACGTTCCGGGCAACATAGGCTTCGCCCTAGGGCGTTGCTCCACCATATCGAATAGATAGTGCCTTAGAAGTCAACGCCAGAAGCATAAAATACGATATAAATACAACAGTTTTTCCATCGTATAAAACGAATAATTGCAACCAGTATGAAACTTATGTTCATTTCTACTTTCCGAGCAACCTAGGCTTCACCCTAGGGCGTTGCTCCAACAGATTGAATAGTTAGGGCCTTAGAAGTCAACGCCCGAACCATAAAATGCAAAAAAAATACAACAGTGTTTCCATCATATAACAGGAATAATTGCAACCAGTTTGAAAGTGGTGGCCAATTCTACGTTTCGGGCAACCTAGGCTTCACTCTATGGCGTGGCTCCACCAGATCGAATAGTTAGTGCCTTAGAAGTCAACGCCAGAAGCATAAAATACAATATAAATACAACAGCTTTTCCATCGTATAAAACGAATAATTGCAACCAGTATGAAACTTATGGTCATTTCAACTTTCCGAGCAAGCTAGGCTTCACCCTAGGGCGTTGCTCCAACAGATTGAATAGTTAGGGCCTTAGAAGTCAACGACCGAAGCATAAAATGCAATAATAATACAACAGTGTATCCATCATATAACAGGAATAATTGCAACCAGTTTGAAAGTGATGGCCAATTCTACGTTCCGGGCAACCTCGGCTTCACTCTAGGGCGTTGCTCCAACAGGTTGTATAGTTAGGGCCTTAGAAGTCAACGCCCGAACCATAAAATGCAAAAAAAATACAACAGTGTTTCCATCATATAACAGGAATAATTGCAACCAGTTTGAAAGTGAAGGCCAATTCTACGTTCCGGGCAACCTAGGCTTCACTCTATTGCGTTGCTCCACCAGATCGAATAGTTAGTGCCTTAGAAGTCAACGCCAGAAGCATAAAATACAATATAAATACAACAGCTTTCCATCGTATAAAACGAATAATTGCAACCAGTATGAAACTTATGGACATTTCTACTTTCTGAGCAAACTAGCCTTCACCCTAGGGCGTTGCTCCAACAGATTGAATAGTTAGGGCCTTAGAAGTCAACGCCCGAACCATAAAACGCAAAAAAAATACAACAGTGTTTCCATCATATATCAGGAATAATTGCAACCAGTTTGAAAGTGATGGCCAATTCTACGTTCCGGGCAACCTAGGTATCACTCCAGGGCGTTGCTCCACCAGACCGAATAGTTACGGCCTAAGAAGTCAACGCCAGAAGCATAAAATACGATATAAATACAACAGCTTTTCCATCGTATAAAACGAATAATTGCAATCAGTATGAAACTTATGGTCATTTCTACTTTCCGAGCAAGCTAGGCTTCACCCTAGGGCGTTGCTCCAACAGATTGAATAGTTAGGGCCTTAGAAGTCAACGACCGAAGCATAAAATGCAATAAGAATACAACAGTGTATCCATCATATAACAGGAATAATTGCAACCAGTTTGAAAGTGATGGCCAATTCTACGTCCCGGGCAACCTAGGCTTCACTCTAGGGCGTTGCTCCAACAGGTTGTATAGTTAGGGCCTTAGAAGTCAACGCCCGAACCATAAAATGCAAAAAAAATACAACAGTGTTTCCATCATATAACAGGAATAATTGCAACCAGTTTGAAAGTGAAGGCCAATTCTACGTTCCGGGCAACCTAGGCTTCACTCTATTGCGTTGCTCCATCAGATCGAATAGTTAGTGCCTTAGAAGTCAACGCCAGAAGCATAAAATACAATATAAATACAACAGCTTTCCATCGTATAAAACGAATAATTGCAACCAGTATGAAACTTATGGACATTTCTACTTTCTGAGCAACCTAGCCTTCACCCTAGGGCGTTGCTCTAACAGATTGAATAGTTAGGGCCTTAGAAGTCAACGCCCGAACCATAAAACGCAAAAAAAATACAACAGTGTTTCCATCATATATCAGGAATAATTGCAACCAGTTTGAAAGTGATGGCCAATTCTGCGTTCCGGGCAACCTAGGTATCACTCCAGGGCGTTGCTCCACCAGACCGAATAGTTACGGCCTAAGAAGTCAACGCCAGAAGCATAAAATACGATATAAATACAACAGCTTTTCCATCGTATAAAACGAATAATTGCAATCAGTATGAAACTTATGGTCATTTCTACTTTCCGAGCAAGCTAGGCTTCACCCTAGGGCGTTGCTCCAACAGATTGAATAGTTAGGGCCTTAGAAGTCAACGACCGAAGCATAAAATGCAATAAGAATACAACAGTGTATCCATCATATAACAGGAATAATTGCAACCAGTTTGAAAGTGAAGGCCAATTCTACGTTCCGGGCAACCTAGGCTTCACTCTATTGCGTTGTTCCACCAGATCGAATAGCTAGTGCCTTAGAAGTCAACGCCAGAAGCATAAAATACAATATAAATACAACAGCTTTCCATCGTATAAAACGAATAATTGCAACCAGTATGAAACTTATGGACATTTCTACTTTCTGAGCAACCTAGGCTTCACCCTAGGGCGTTGCTCCAACAGATTGAATAGTTAGGGCCTTAGAAGTCAACGCCCGAACCATAAAACGCAAAAAAAATACAACAGTGTTTCCATCATATAACAGGAATAATTGCAACCAGTTTGAAAGTGACGGCCAATTCTACATTCCGGGCAACCTAGCCTTCACTCTATGGCGTGGCTCCACCAGATCGAATAGTTGGTGCCTTAGAAGTCAACGCCAGAAGCATAAAATACAATATAAATACAACAGTTTTTCCATCGTATAAAACGAATAATTGCAACCAGTATGAAACTTATGGTCATTTCAACTTTCCGAGCAACCTAGGCTTCACCCTAGAGCGTTGCTCCAACGGATTGAATAGTTAGGGCCTTAGAAGTCAACGCCCGAACCATAAAATGCAAAAAAAATACAGCAGTGTTTCCATCATATAACAGGTATAATTGCAACCAGTTTGAAATTGATGGCCAATTCTACGTTCCGGGCAACCTAGGCTTCGCTCTAGGGCGTTGCTCCACCAGATCGAATAGATAGTGCCTAAGAAGTCCACGCCAGAAGCATAAAATACGATATAAATACAACAGCTTTTCCATCGTATAAAACGAATAATTGCAACCAGTATGAAACTTATGGTCATTTCTACTTTCCGAGCAACCTGGGCTTCACCCTAGGGCGTTGCTCCAACAGATTGAATAGTTAGGGCCTTAGAAGTCAACGCCCGAACCATAAAATGCAAAAAAAAATACAACAGTGTTTCCATCATATATAAGGAGTAATTGCAACCAGTATGAAAGTGATGGCCAATTCTACGTTCCGGGCAACCTAGGTTTCACTCCAGGGCGTTGCTCCACCAGACCGAATAGTTACGGCCTAAGAAGTCACAACGCCAGAAGCATAAAATACGATATAAATACAACAGTTTTTCCATCGTATAAAACGAATAATTGCAACCAGTATGAAACTAATGGTCATTTCTACTTTCCGAGCAAGCTAGGCTTCACCCTAGGGCGTTGGTCCAACAGATTGAATAGTTAGGGCCTTAGAAGTCAACGCCCGAAGCATAAAATGCAATAAAAATACAACAGTGTATCCATCATATAACAGGAATAATTGCAAACAGTTTGAAAGCGATGGCCAATTCTACGTTCCGGGCAACCTAGGCTTCACTCTAGGGCGTTGCTCCACCAGATCGAATAGTTAGTGCCTTAGAAGTCAACGCCAGAAGCATAAAATACAATATAAATACAACAGTTTTTCCATCGTATAAAACGAATAATTGCAACCAGCATGAAACTTATGGTCATTTCTACTTTCTGAGCAACCTAGGCTTCACCCTAGGGCGTTGCTCCAACAGATTGAATAGTTAGGGCCTTAGAAGTCAACGCCCGAACCATAAAACGCAAAAAAAATACAACAGTGTTTCCATCATATAACAGGAATAATTGCAACCAGTTTGAAAGTGATGGCCAATTCTACATTCCGGGCAACCTAGGCTTCACTCTATGGCGTGGCTCCACCAGATCGAATAGTTGGTGCCTTAGAAGTCAACGCCAGAAGCATAAAATACAATATAAATACAACAGTTTTTCCATCGTATAAAACGAATAATTGCAACCAGTATGAAACTTATGGTCATTTCAACTTTCCGAGCAACCTAGGCTTCACCCTAGAGCGTTGCTTCAACGGATTAAATAGTTAGGGCCTTAGAAGTCAACGCCCGAACCATAAAATGCAACAAAAATACAACAGTGTTTCCATCATATAACAGGAATAATTGCAACCAGTTTGAAAGTGATGGCCAATTCTACGTTCCGGGCAACCTAGGCTTCGCCCTAGGGCGTTGCTCCACCATATCGAATAGATAGTGCCTTAGAAGTCAACGCCAGAAGCATAAAATACGATATAAATACAACAGTTTTTCCATCGTATAAAACGAATAATTGCAACCAGTATGAAACTTATGTTCATTTCTATTTTCCGAGCAACCTAGGCTTCACCCTAGGGCATTGCTCGAACAGATTGAATAGTTAGGGACTTAGAAGTCAACGCCCGAACCATAAAATGCAAAAAAAATACAACAGTGTTTCCATCATATATCAGGAATAATTGCAACCAGTTTGAAAGTGATGGCCAATTCTACTTTCCGGGCAACCTAGGTTTCACTCCAGGGCGTTGCTCCACCAGACCGAATAGTTACGGCCTAAGAAGTCAACACCAGAAGCATAAAATACGATATAAATACAACAGCTTTTCCATCGTATAAAACGAATAATTGCAACCAGTATGAAACTTATGGTCATTTCTACTTTCCGAGCAAGCTAGGCTTCACCCTAGGGTGTTGCTCCAACAGATTGAATAGTTAGGGCCTTAGAAGTCAACGACCGAAGCATAAAATGCAATAAGAATACAACAGTGTATCCATCATATAACAGGAATAATTGCAACCAGTTAGAAAGTGATGGCCAATTCTACGTTCCGGGCAACCTAGGCTTCACTCTAGGGCGTTGCTCCAACAGGTTGTATAGTTAGGGCCTTAGAAGTCAACGCCCGAACCATAAAATGCAAAAAAAATACAACAGTGTTTCCATCATATAACAGGAATAATTGCAACCAGTTTGAAAGTGAAGGCCATTTCTACGTTCCGGGCAACCTAGGCTTCACTCTATTGCGTTGCTCCACCAGATCGAATAGTTAGTGCCTTAGAAGTCAACGCCAGAAGCATAAAATACGATATAAATACAACAGCTTTTCCATCGTATAAAACGAATAATTGCAATCAGTATGAAACTTATGGTCATTTCTACATTCCGAGCAAGCTAGGCTTCACCCTAGGGCGTTGCTCCAACAGATTGAATAGTTAGGGCCTTAGAAGTCAACGACCGAAGCATAAAATGCAATAAGAATACAACAGTGTATCCATCATATAACAGGAATAATTGCAACCAGTTTGAAAGTGATGGCCAATTCTACGTTCCGGGCAACCTAGGCTTCACTCTAGGGCGTTGCTCCAACAGGTTGTATAGTTAGGGCCTTAGAAGTCAACGCCCGAACCATAAAATGCAAAAAAAATACAACAGTGTTTCCATCATATAACAGGAATAATTGCAACCAGTTTGAAAGTGAAGGCCAATTCTACGTTCCGGGCAACCTAGGCTTCACTCTATTGCGTTGCTCCACCAGATCGAATAGTTAGTGCCTTAGAAGTCAACGCCAGAAGCATAAAATACAATATAAATACAACAGCTTTCCATCGTATAAAACGAATAATTGCAACCAGTATGAAACTTATGGACATTTCTACTTTCTGAGCAACCTAGCCTTCACCCTAGGGCGTTGCTCTAACAGATTGAATAGTTAGGGCCTTAGAAGTCAACGCCCGAACCATAAAACGCAAAAAAAATACAACAGTGTTTCCATCATATATCAGGAATAATTGCAACCAGTTTGAAAGTGATGGCCAATTCTACGTTCCGGGCAACCTAGGTATCACTCCAGGGCGTTGCTCCACCAGACCGAATAGTTACGGCCTAAGAAGTCAACGCCAGAAGCATAAAATACGATATAAATACAACAGCTTTTCCATCGTATAAAACGAATAATTGCAATCAGTATGAAACTTATGGTCATTTCTACTTTCCGAGCAAGCTAGGCTTCACCCTAGGGCGTTGCTCCAACAGATTGAATAGTTAGGGCCTTAGAAGTCAACGACCGAAGCATAAAATGCAATAAGAATACAACAGTGTATCCATCATATAACAGGAATAGTTGCAACCAGTTTGAAAGTGATGGCCAATTCTTCGTTCCGGGCAACCTAGGCTTCACTCTAGGGCGTTGCTCCACCAGAGCGGATAGTTAGTCCCTTAGAAGTCAACGCCAGAAGCATAAAATACAATATAAATACAACAGTTTTTCCATCGTATAAAACGTATATTGCAACCAGTATAAAACTTATGGTCATTTCTACTTTCCGAGCAACCTAGGCTTCACCCTAGGGCGTTGCTCCAACAGATTGAATAGTTAGGGCCTTAGACGTCAACGCCCGAACCATAAAATGCAAAAAAAATACAACAGTGTTTCCATCATATAACAGGAATAATTGCAACCAGTTTGAAAGTGAAGGCCAATTCTACGTTCCGGGCAACCTAGGCTTCACTCTATTGCGTTGTTCCACCAGATCGAATAGCTAGTGCCTTAGAAGTCAACGCCAGAAGCATAAAATACAATATAAATACAACAGCTTTCCATCGTATAAAACGAATAATTGCAACCAGTATGAAACTTATGGACATTTCTACTTTCTGAGCAACCTAGGCTTCACCCTAGGGCGTTGCTCCAACAGATTGAATAGTTAGGGCCTTAGAAGTCAACGCCCGAACCATAAAACGCAAAAAAAATACAACAGTGTTTCCATCATATAACAGGAATAATTGCAACCAGTTTGAAAGTGACGGCCAATTCTACATTCCGGGCAACATAGGCTTCACTCTATGGCGTGGCTCCACCAGATCGAATAGTTGGTGCCTTAGAAGTCAACGCCAGAAGCATAAAATACAATATAAATACAACAGTTTTTCCATCGTATAAAACGAATAATTGCAACCAGTATGAAACTTATGGTCATTTCAACTTTCCGAGCAACCTAGGCTTAACCCTAGAGCGTTGCTCCAACGGATTGAATAGTTAGGGCCTTAGAAGTCAACGCCCGAACCATAAAATGCAAAAAAAATACAGCAGTGTTTCCATCATATAACAGGTATAATTGCAACCAGTTTGAAATTGATGGCCAATTCTACGTTCCGGGCAACCTAGGCTTCGCTCTAGGGCGTTGCTCTACCAGATCGAATAGATAGTGCCTAAGAAGTCCACGCCAGAAGCATAAAATACGATATAAATACAACAGCTTTTCCATCGTATAAAACGAATAATTGCAACCAGTATGAAACTTATGGTCATTTCTACTTTCCGAGCAACCTGGGCTTCACCCTAGGGCGTTGCTCCAACAGATTGAATAGTTAGGGCCTTAGAAGTCAACGCCCGAACCATAAAATGCAAAAAAAAATACAACAGTGTTTCCATCATATATAAGGAGTAATTGCAACCAGTATGAAAGTGATGGCCAATTCTACGTTCCGGGCAACCTAGGTTTCACTCCAGGGCGTTGCTCCACCAGACCGAATAGTTACGGCCTAAGAAGTCACAACGCCAGAAGCATAAAATACGATATAAATACAACAGTTTTTCCATCGTATAAAACGAATAATTGCAACCAGTATGAAACTAATGGTCATTTCTACTTTCCGAGCAAGCTAGGCTTCACCCTAGGGCGTTGGTCCAACAGATTGAATAGTTAGGGCCTTAGAAGTCAACGCCCGAAGCATAAAATGCAATAAAAATACAACAGTGTATCCATCATATAACAGGAATAATTGCAAACAGTTTGAAAGCGATGGCCAATTCTACGTTCCGGGCAACCTAGGCTTCACTCTAGGGCGTTGCTCCACCAGATCGAATAGTTGGTGCCTAAGAAGTCCACGCCAGAAGCATAAAATACGATATAAATACAACAGCTTTTCCATCGTATAAAACGAATAATTGCAACCAGTATGAAACTTATGGTCATTTCTACTTTCCGAGCAACCTGGGCTTCACCCTAGGGCGTTGCTCCAACAGATTGAATAGTTAGGGCCTTAGAAGTCAACGCCCGAACCATAAAATGCAAAAAAAAATACAACAGTGTTTCCATCATATATAAGGAGTAATTGCAACCAGTATGAAAGTGATGGCCAATTCTACGTTCCGGGCAACCTAGGTTTCACTCCAGGGCGTTGCTCCACCAGACCGAATAGTTACGGCCTAAGAAGTCACAACGCCAGAAGCATAAAATACGATATAAATACAACAGTTTTTCCATCGTATAAAACGAATAATTGCAACCAGTATGAAACTAATGGTCATTTCTACTTTCCGAGCAAGCTAGGCTTCACCCTAGGGCGTTGGTCCAACAGATTGAATAGTTAGGGCCTTAGAAGTCAACGCCCGAAGCATAAAATGCAATAAAAATACAACAGTGTATCCATCATATAACAGGAATAATTGCAAACAGTTTGAAAGCGATGGCCAATTCTACGTTCCGGGCAACCTAGGCTTCACTCTAGGGCGTTGCTCCACCAGATCGAATAGTTAGTGCCTTAGAAGTCAACGCCAGAAGCATAAAATACAATATAAATACAACAGTTTTTCCATCGTATAAAACGAATAATTGCAACCAGCATGAAACTTATGGTCATTTCTACTTTCTGAGCAACCTAGGCTTCACCCTAGGGCGTTGCTCCAACAGATTGAATAGTTAGGGCCTTAGAAGTCAACGCCCGAACCATAAAACGCAAAAAAAATACAACAGTGTTTCCATCATATAACAGGAATAATTGCAACCAGTTTGAAAGTGATGGCCAATTCTACATTCCGGGCAACCTAGGCTTCACTCTATGGCGTGGCTCCACTAGATCGAATAGTTGGTGCCTTAGAAGTCAACGCCAGAAGCATAAAATACAATATAAATACAACAGTTTTTCCATCGTATAAAACGAATAATTGCAACCAGTATGAAACTTATGGTCATTTCAACTTTCCGAGCAACCTAGGCTTCACCCTAGAGCGTTGCTCCAACGGATTAAATAGTTAGGGCCTTAGAAGTCAACGCCCGAACCATAAAATGCAAAAAAAATACAGCAGTGTTTCCATCATATAACAGGTATAATTGCAACCAGTTTGAAATTGATGGACAATTCTACGTTCCGGGCAACCTAGGCTTCGCTCTAGGGCGTTGCTCTACCAGATCGAATAGTTAGGGCCTTAGAAGTCAACGCCCGAACCATAAGATGCAAAAAAAATACAACAGTGTTTCCATCATATAACAGGAATAATTGCAAGCAGTTTGAAAGTGATGGCCAATTCTACGTTCCGGGCAACCTAGGTTTCACTCCAGGGCGTTGCTCCACCAGACCGAATAGTTACGGCCTAAGAAGGCACCGCCAGAAGCATAAAATACAATATAAATATAACAGTTTTTCCATCGTATATAACGAATAATAGCAATCAGTGTGAAAGTTATGGTCATTTCTAAGTTCCGGGCAACCTAGGCTTCACCCTAGGGCGTTGCTCCAACAGATTGAATAGTTAGGGCCTTAGAAGTCAACGCCCGAAACATAAAATGCAATAAAAATGCAACAGTTTTTCCATCGTATAAAAGGATTAATTGCAACCAGTTTGAAAGTGATGGTCATTTCTACGTTCCCGGCAACCTAGGTTTCACTCTAGGGCGCTGCTCCACCAGACCGAATAGTTACGGCCTAAGAAGTCAACGCCAGAAGCATAAAATACGATATAAATACAACAGCTTTTCCATCGTATAAAACGAATAATTGCAATCAGTATGAAACTTATGGTCATTTCTACTTTCCGAGCAAGCTAGGCTTCACCCTAGGGCGTTGCTCCAACAGATTGAATAGTTAGGGCCTTAGAAGTCAACGACCGAAGCATAAAATGCAATAAGAATACAACAGTGTATCCATCATATAACAGGAATAGTTGCAACCAGTTTGAAAGTGATGGCCAATTCTTCGTTCCGGGCAACCTAGGCTTCACTCTAGGGCGTTGCTCCACCAGAGCGGATAGTTAGTCCCTTAGAAGTCAACGCCAGAAGCATAAAATACAATATAAATACAACAGTTTTTCCATCGTATAAAACGTATATTGCAACCAGTATAAAACTTATGGTCATTTCTACTTTCCGAGCAACCTAGGCTTCACCCTAGGGCGTTGCTCCAACAGATTGAATAGTTAGGGCCTTAGACGTCAACGCCCGAACCATAAAATGCAAAAAAAATACAACAGTGTTTCCATCATATAACAGGAATAATTGCAACCAGTTTGAAAGTGAAGGCCAATTCTACGTTCCGGGCAACCTAGGCTTCACTCTATTGCGTTGTTCCACCAGATCGAATAGCTAGTGCCTTAGAAGTCAACGCCAGAAGCATAAAATACAATATAAATACAACAGCTTTCCATCGTATAAAACGAATAATTGCAACCAGTATGAAACTTATGGACATTTCTACTTTCTGAGCAACCTAGGCTTCACCCTAGGGCGTTGCTCCAACAGATTGAATAGTTAGGGCCTTAGAAGTCAACGCCCGAACCATAAAACGCAAAAAAAATACAACAGTGTTTCCATCATATAACAGGAATAATTGCAACCAGTTTGAAAGTGACGGCCAATTCTACATTCCGGGCAACCTAGGCTTCACTCTATGGCGTGGCTCCACCAGATCGAATAGTTGGTGCCTTAGAAGTCAACGCCAGAAGCATAAAATACAATATAAATACAACAGTTTTTCCATCGTATAAAACGAATAATTGCAACCAGTATGAAACTTATGGTCATTTCAACTTTCCGAGCAACCTAGGCTTAACCCTAGAGCGTTGCTCCAACGGATTGAATAGTTAGGGCCTTAGAAGTCAACGCCCGAACCATAAAATGCAAAAAAAATACAGCAGTGTTTCCATCATATAACAGGTATAATTGCAACCAGTTTGAAATTGATGGCCAATTCTACGTTCCGGGCAACCTAGGCTTCGCTCTAGGGCGTTGCTCTACCAGATCGAATAGATAGTGCCTAAGAAGTCCACGCCAGAAGCATAAAATACGATATAAATACAACAGCTTTTCCATCGTATAAAACGAATAATTGCAACCAGTATGAAACTTATGGTCATTTCTACTTTCCGAGCAACCTGGGCTTCACCCTAGGGCGTTGCTCCAACAGATTGAATAGTTAGGGCCTTAGAAGTCAACGCCCGAACCATAAAATGCAAAAAAAAATACAACAGTGTTTCCATCATATATAAGGAGTAATTGCAACCAGTATGAAAGTGATGGCCAATTCTACGTTCCGGGCAACCTAGGTTTCACTCCAGGGCGTTGCTCCACCAGACCGAATAGTTACGGCCTAAGAAGTCACAACGCCAGAAGCATAAAATACGATATAAATACAACAGTTTTTCCATCGTATAAAACGAATAATTGCAACCAGTATGAAACTAATGGTCATTTCTACTTTCCGAGCAAGCTAGGCTTCACCCTAGGGCGTTGGTCCAACAGATTGAATAGTTAGGGCCTTAGAAGTCAACGCCCGAAGCATAAAATGCAATAAAAATACAACAGTGTATCCATCATATAACAGGAATAATTGCAAACAGTTTGAAAGCGATGGCCAATTCTACGTTCCGGGCAACCTAGGCTTCACTCTAGGGCGTTGCTCCACCAGATCGAATAGTTAGTGCCTTAGAAGTCAACGCCAGAAGCATAAAATACAATATAAATACAACAGTTTTTCCATCGTATAAAACGAATAATTGCAACCAGCATGAAACTTATGGTCATTTCTACTTTCTGAGCAACCTAGGCTTCACCCTAGGGCGTTGCTCCAACAGATTGAATAGTTAGGGCCTTAGAAGTCAACGCCCGAACCATAAAACGCAAAAAAAATACAACAGTGTTTCCATCATATAACAGGAATAATTGCAACCAGTTTGAAAGTGATGGCCAATTCTACATTCCGGGCAACCTAGGCTTCACTCTATGGCGTGGCTCCACCAGATCGAATAGTTGGTGCCTTAGAAGTCAACGCCAGAAGCATAAAATACAATATAAATACAACAGTTTTTCCATCGTATAAAACGAATAATTGCAACCAGTATGAAACTTATGGTCATTTCAACTTTCCGAGCAACCTAGGCTTCACCCTAGAGCGTTGCTCCAACGGATTAAATAGTTAGGGCCTTAGAAGTCAACGCCCGAACCATAAAATGCAAAAAAAATACAGCAGTGTTTCCATCATATAACAGGTATAATTGCAACCAGTTTGAAATTGATGGACAATTCTACGTTCCGGGCAACCTAGGCTTCGCTCTAGGGCGTTGCTCCACCAGATCGAATAGTTAGGGCCTTAGAAGTCAACGCCCGAACCATAAGATGCAAAAAAAATACAACAGTGTTTCCATCATATAACAGGAATAATTGCAAGCAGTTTGAAAGTGATGGCCAATTCTACGTTCCGGGCAACCTAGGTTTCACTCCAGGGCGTTGCTCCACCAGACCGAATAGTTACGGCCTAAGAAGGCACCGCCAGAAGCATAAAATACAATATAAATATAACAGTTTTTCCATCGTATATAACGAATAATAGCAATCAGTGTGAAAGTTATGGTCATTTCTAAGTTCCGGGCAACCTAGGCTTTACCCTAGGGCGTTGCTCCAACAGATTGAATAGTTAGGGCCTTAGAAGTCAACGCCCGAAACATAAAATGCAATAAAAATGCAACAGTTTTTCCATCGTATAAAAGGATTAATTGCAACCAGTTTGAAAGTGATGGTCATTTCTACGTTCCCGGCAACCTAGGTTTCACTCTAGGGCGCTGCTCCACCGGATCGAATAGCTAGGGCCTTAGAAGTCAACGCCACAAGCATGAAATACAATATAAATACAACAGTTTTTCCATCGTATAAAACGAATAATTGCTACCGCTGTGAAAGTTATGGTCATTTCTACGTTCCGGGCAACCTAGGCTTCACTCTAGGTCGTTGCTCCACCAGATCAAACAGCGAGGGCCTTGGAAGTCAACGCCCGAAGCATAAAATACAAAATAAATAGAACAGTTTTTCCATTTTATAAAGCGAATAATTGCAACCAGTATGAAACTTATGGTCATTTCTACTTTCCGAGCAACCTAGGCTTCACCCTAGGGCGTTGATCCAACAGATTGAATATTTAGGGCCTTAGAAGTCAACGCCCGAAGCATAAAATACAATATAAATACAACAGTTTTTCCATCGTATAGAACGGATAATTGCATCCAGTGTGAAACTTATGGTCATTTCTACGTTCCGGGCAACCTCGGCTTCACTCTAGGGCGTTGCTCCTCCAGATCAAACAGTTAGTTCCTTAGAAGTCAACGCCCGAAGCATAAAATACAAAATAAATAGAACAGTTTTTCCATCGTATAAAACGAATAATAGCAACCAGTGTAAAAGTTATGATCATTTCTACGTTCCGGCAACCTAGGCTTCACCCCAGGGCGTTTTTCCACCAGATCGAATAGTTAGGGGCTAAGAAGTGAACGCCAGCACCATAAAATACAATATAAATACAATAGTTCTTCCATCATATAAAACGAATAATTGCAACCAGTATGAAAGTTATGGTCATTTCTACGTTCCGGGCAACCTTGGCTTCACTCTATGGCGTTCTTCCACCACATCCAATAGCTGCGGCCTCAGAAGTCAACGCCTGAAGCATAAAATACAATAAAAATACAACAGTCTTTCCATCCTATAACAGGAATAATTGCAACCCTTGTGAAAGTGATGTTCATTTGTACGTTCCAGGCAACCTAGGCATCACTCTAGGTCGTTGTTCCACCAGATCGAATTGTTAGGGCCTAAGAAGTCAACACCAGAAGCATAAAATACGATATAAATACAACAGCTTTTCCATCGTATAAAACGAATAATTGCAACCAGTATGAAACTTATGGTCATTTCTACTTTCCGAGCAAGCGAGGCTTCACCCTAGGGCGTTGCTCCAACAGATTGAATAGTTAGGGCCTTAGAAGTCAACGACCGAAGTATAAAATGCAATAAGAATACAACAGTGTATCCATCATATAACAGGAATAATTGCAACCAGTTTGAAAGTGATGGCCAATTCTACGTTCCGGGCAACCTAGGCTTCACTCTAGGGCGTTGCTCCAACAGGTTGTATAGTTAGGGCCTTAGAAGTCAACGCCCGAACCATAAAATGCAAAAAAAATACAACAGTGTTTCCATCATATAACAGGAATAATTGCAACCAGTTTGAAAGTGAAGGCCATTTCTACGTTCCGGGTAACCTAGGCTTCACTCTATTGCGTTGCTCCACCAGATCGAATAGTTAGTGCCTTAGAAGTCAACGCCAGAAGCATAAAATACAATATAAATACAACAGCTTTCCATCGTATAAAACGAATAATTGCAACCAGTATGAAACTTATGGACATTTCTACTTTCTGAGCAACCTAGCCTTCACCCTAGGGCGTTGCTCTAACAGATTGAATAGTTAGGGCCTTAGAAGTCAACGCCCGAACCATAAAACGCAAAAAAAATACAACAGTGTTTCCATCATATATCAGGAATAATTGCAACCAGTTTGAAAGTGATGGCCAATTCTACGTTCCGGGCAACCTAGGTATCACTCCAGGGCGTTGCTCCACCAGACCGAATAGTTACGGCCTAAGAAGTCAACGCCAGAAGCATAAAATACGATATAAATACAACAGCTTTTCCATCGTATAAAACGAATAATTGCAATCAGTATGAAACTTATGGTCATTTCTACTTTCCGAGCAAGCTAGGCTTCACCCTAGGGCGTTGCTCCAACAGATTGAATAGTTAGGGCCTTAGAAGTCAACGACCGAAGCATAAAATGCAATAAGAATACAACAGTGTATCCATCATATAACAGGAATAATTGCAACCAGTTTGAAAGTGATGGCCAATTCTACGTTCCGGGCAACCTAGGCTTCACTCTAGGGCGTTGCTCCAACAGGTTGTATAGTTAGGGCCTTAGAAGTCAACGCCCGAACCATAAAATGCAAAAAAAATACAACAGTGTTTCCATCATATAACAGGAATAATTGCAACCAGTTTGAAAGTGAAGGCCAATTCTACGTTCCGGGCAACCTAGGCTTCACTCTATTGCGTTGTTCCACCAGATCGAATAGCTGGTGCCTTAGAAGTCAACGCCAGAAGCATAAAATACAATATAAATACAACAGCTTTCCATCGTATAAAACGAATAATTGCAACCAGTATGAAACTTATGGACATTTCTACTTTCTGAGCAACCTAGGCTTCACCCTAGGGCGTTGCTCCAACAGATTGAATAGTTAGGGCCTTAGAAGTCAACGCCCGAACCATAAAACGCAAAAAAAATACAACAGTGTTTCCATCATATAACAGGAATAATTGCAACCAGTTTGAAAGTGACGGCCAATTCTACATTCCGGGCAACCTAGGCTTCACTCTATGGCGTGGCTCCACCAGATCGAATAGTTGGTGCCTTAGAAGTCAACGCCAGAAGCATAAAATACAATATAAATACAACAGTTTTTCCATCGTATAAAACGAATAATTGCAACCAGTATGAAACTTATGGTCATTTCAACTTTCCGAGCAACCTAGGCTTCACCCTAGAGCGTTGCTCCAACGGATTGAATAGTTAGGGCCTTAGAAGTCAACGCCCGAACCATAAAATGCAAAAAAAATACAGCAGTGTTTCCATCATATAACAGGTATAATTGCAACCAGTTTGAAATTGATGGCCAATTCTACGTTCCGGGCAACCTAGGCTTCGCTCTAGGGCGTTGCTCTACCAGATCGAATAGATAGTGCCTAAGAAGTCCACGCCAGAAGCATAAAATACGATATAAATACAACAGCTTTTCCATCGTATAAAACGAATAATTGCAACCAGTATGAAACTTATGGTCATTTCTACTTTCCGAGCAACCTGGGCTTCACCCTAGGGCGTTGCTCCAACAGATTGAATAGTTAGGGCCTTAGAAGTCAACGCCCGAACCATAAAATGCAAAAAAAAATACAACAGTGTTTCCATCATATATAAGGAGTAATTGCAACCAGTATGAAAGTGATGGCCAATTCTACGTTCCGGGCAACCTAGGTTTCACTCCAGGGCGTTGCTCCACCAGACCGAATAGTTACGGCCTAAGAAGTCACAACGCCAGAAGCATAAAATACGATATAAATACAACAGTTTTTCCATCGTATAAAACGAATAATTGCAACCAGTATGAAACTAATGGTCATTTCTACTTTCCGAGCAAGCTAGGCTTCACCCTAGGGCGTTGGTCCAACAGATTGAATAGTTAGGGCCTTAGAAGTCAACGCCCGAAGCATAAAATGCAATAAAAATACAACAGTGTATCCATCATATAACAGGAATAATTGCAAACAGTTTGAAAGCGATGGCCAATTCTACGTTCCGGGCAACCTAGGCTTCACTCTAGGGCGTTGCTCCACCAGATCGAATAGTTAGTGCCTTAGAAGTCAACGCCAGAAGCATAAAATACAATATAAATACAACAGTTTTTCCATCGTATAAAACGAATAATTGCAACCAGCATGAAACTTATGGTCATTTCTACTTTCTGAGCAACCTAGGCTTCACCCTAGGGCGTTGCTCCAACAGATTGAATAGTTAGGGCCTTAGAAGTCAACGACCGAACCATAAAACGCAAAAAAAATACAACAGTGTTTCCATCATATAACAGGAATAATTGCAACCAGTTTGAAAGTGATGGCCAATTCTACATTCCGGGCAACCTAGGCTTCACTCTATGGCGTGGCTCCACCAGATCGAATAGTTGGTGCCTTAGAAGTCAACGCCAGAAGCATAAAATACAATATAAATACAACAGTTTTTCCATCGTATAAAACGAATAATTGCAACCAGTATGAAACTTATGGTCATTTCAACTTTCCGAGCAACCTAGGCTTCACCCTAGAGCGTTGCTCCAACGGATTAAATAGTTAGGGCCTTAGAAGTCAACGCCCGAACCATAAAATGCAAAAAAAATACAGCAGTGTTTCCATCATATAACAGGTATAATTGCAACCAGTTTGAAATTGATGGACAATTCTACGTTCCGGGCAACCTAGGCTTCGCTCTAGGGCGTTGCTCCACCAGATCGAATAGTTAGGGCCTTAGAAGTCAACGCCCGAACCATAAGATGCAAAAAAAATACAACAGTGTTTCCATCATATAACAGGAATAATTGCAAGCAGTTTGAAAGTGATGGCCAATTCTACGTTCCGGGCAACCTAGGTTTCACTCCAGGGCGTTGCTCCACCAGACCGAATAGTTACGGCCTAAGAAGGCACCGCCAGAAGCATAAAATACAATATAAATATAACAGTTTTTCCATCGTATATAACGAATAATAGCAATCAGTGTGAAAGTTATGGTCATTTCTAAGTTCCGGGCAACCTAGGCTTCACCCTAGGGCGTTGCTCCAACAGATTGAATAGTTAGGGCCTTAGAAGTCAACGCCCGAAACATAAAATGCAATAAAAATGCAACAGTTTTTCCATCGTATAAAAGGATTAATTGCAACCAGTTTGAAAGTGATGGTCATTTCTACGTTCCCGGCAACCTAGGCTTCACTCTAGGGCGTTGCTCCACCGGATCGAATAGCTAGGGCCTTAGAAGTCAACGCCACAAGCATGAAATACAATATAAATACAACAGTTTTTCCATCGTATAAAACGAATAATTGCTACCGCTGTGAAAGTTATGGTCATTTCTACGTTCCGGGCAACCTAGGCTTCACTCTAGGTCGTTGCTCCACCAGATCAAACAGCGAGGGCCTTGGAAGTCAACGCCCGAAGCATAAAATACAAAATAAATAGAACAGTTTTTCCATTGTATAAAGCGAATAATTGCAACCAGTATGAAACTTATGGTCATTTCTACTTTCCGAGCAACCTAGGCTTCACCCTAGGCCGTTGATCCAACAGATTGAATATTTAGGGCCTTAGAAGTCAACGCCCGAAGCATAAAATACAATATAAATACAACAGTTTTTCCATCGTATAGAACGGATAATTGCATCCAGTGTGAAACTTATGGTCATTTCTACGTTCCGGGCAACCTCGGCTTCACTCTAGGGCGTTGCTCCTCCAGATCAAACAGTTAGTTCCTTAGAAGTCAACGCCCGAAGCATAAAATACAAAATAAATAGAACAGTTTTTCCATCGTATAAAACGAATAATAGCAACCAGTGTAAAAGTTATGATCATTTCTACGTTCCGGCAACCTAGGCTTCACCCCAGGGCGTTTTTCCACCAGATCAAACAGTTAGGGCCTTAGAAGCCAACGCCCGAAGCATAAAATACAAAATAAATAGAACAGTTTTTCCATTGTATAAAACGAATAATTGCAACCAGTGTAAAAGTTATGGTCATTTCTACGTTCCCGGCAACCTAGGCTTCACCCTGGGGCGTTGTCCCACCAGATCGAATAGTCAGGGCCTAAGAAGTGAACGTCAGAAGCATAAAATACAATATAAATACAACAGTTTTTCCATCATATAAAACAAGTAATTGCAACCAGTATGAAAGTAGTGGTCATTTCTACGTTCCGGGCAACCTAGACTACACCCTAGAGCGTTACTCCAACAGATCGAATGGTTAGTGCCTTAGAAGTCCACGGCCGAAGCATAAAATACAAAATAAATAGAACTGCTTTTCCATCGTATAAAAGGAATAGTTGCAACCAGTATGAAAGTTAACGTCATTTCTACGTTCCGGGCAACCTAGGCTTCACTCTAGGGCGTTGCTCCACCAGATCGAATAGTTAGGGCCTTCGAAGTCAACGCCAGAATCATAAAATACAATAAAGATGCAACAGCTTTTCCATCGTATTAAACGAATAATTTCAACCAGTGTGAATGTCATGGTCATATCTACATTGCGAGCAACCTAGGCTTAACTCTAGGGCGTTGATCCAACAGATTGAATAGTTAGGGCCTTGGCAGTCAACGCCCGAAGCATAAAATACAATATAAATACAACAGTTTTTCCATCATATGACAGGAATAATTGCAACCAGTTTGAAAGTGATGGTCATTTCTACGTTCCGGCCAACCTAGGCTTCAATCTAGGGCGTTGCTCCACCAGATCGAATAGTTAGTGCCTTGGAAGTCAACGCCAGAAGCATAAAAAACAATATAAATACAACAGTTTTTCCATCGTATAAAACGAATAATTGCAACCAGTATGAAAGTTAACGTCATTTCTACTTTCCGGGCAACCTAGGCTTCACCCTAGGGCGTTGCTCCAACAGATTGAATAGTTACGGCCTTAGAAGTCAACGCCGGAAGCATAAAATGCAATAAAAATCCAACAGTTTTTCCATCGTATAAAAGGATTAATTGCAACCAGTTTGAAAGTGATGGTCATTTCTACTTTCCGGGCAACCTAGGCTACACCCTAGGGCGTTGCTCCAACAGATTGAATAGTTAGGGCCTTAGAAGTCAATGCCCGAAGCATAAAATGCAATAAAAATACAACAGTTTTTCCATCATATAACAGGAATAATTGCAACCAGTTTGAAAGTGATGATCATTTCTACGTTCCGGGCAACCTAGGCTTCACTCTGGGGCGTTGCTCCGCCAGATCTAATAGTTAGTGCCTTAGAAGTCAACGCCAGAGGCATAAAATGGAATATAAATACAACAGCCGTTACACCGTATAAAACGAATAATTGCAAACTGTGTGAAGGTTATGGTCATATCTACGTTCCGGGCAACCGAGGCTTCACTCTATGGCGTTCTTCCACCACATCCAATAGCTGCGGCCTCAGAAGTCAACGCCTGAAGCATAAAATACAATAAAAATACAACAGTCTTTCCATCCTATAACAGGAATAATTGCAACCCTTGTGAAAGTGATGTTCATTTGTACGTTCCAGGCAACCTAGGCATCACTCTAGGGCGTTGTTCCACCAGATCAAACAGTTAGGGCCTTAGAAGTCAACGCCCGAAGCATAAAATACAATATAAATATAACAGTTTTTCCATCCTATCGAACGAATAATAGCAACCAGTGTGAAAGTTATGGTCATTTCTACGTTCCGGCCAACCTAGGCTTCAATCTAGGGCGTTGCTCCACCAGATCGAACAGTTAGTGCCTTGGAAGTCAACGCCAGAAGCATAAAATGCAATAAAAATACAACAGTGTATCCATCATATAACAGGAATAATTCCAACCAGTTTGAAAGCGATGGCCAATTCTACGTTCCGGGCAAGCTAGGCTTCACTGTAGGGCGTTGCTCCACCAGATCGAATAGTTAGTACCTTAGAAGTCAACGCCCGAAGCATAAAATGCAATAAAAATACAACAGTGTATCCATCATATAACAGGAATAATTGCAACCAGTTTGAAAGCGATGGCCAATTCTACGTTCCGGGCAACCTAGGCTTCACTCCAGGGCGTTGCTCCACCTGATCGAATAGTTAGTGCCTTAGAAGTCAACGCCAGAAGCATAAAATACAATATAAATACAACAGCCTTTCCATCATATAAAACGAATAATTGCAATCAGTATGAAACTTATGGTCATTTCTACTTTCCGAGCAAGCTAGGCTTCACCGTAGGGCGTTGCTCCAACAGATTGAATAGTTAGGGCCTTAGAAGTCAACGACCGAAGCATAAAATGCAATAAGAATACAACAGTGTATCCATCATATAACAGGAATAGTTGCAACCAGTTTGAAAGTGATGGCCAATTCTTCGTTCCGGGCAACCTAGGCTTCACTCTAGGGCGTTGCTCCACCAGAGCGAATAGTTAGTCCCTTAGAAGTCAACGCCAGAAGCATAAAATACAATATAAATACAACAGTTTTTCCATCGTATAAAACGTATATTGCAACCAGTATAGAACTTATGGTCATTTCTACTTTCCGAGCAACCTAGGCTTCACCCTAGGGCGTTGCTCCAACAGATTGAATAGTTAGGGCCTTAGACGTCAACGACCGAACCATAAAATGCAAAAAAAATACAACAGTGTTTCCATCATATAACAGGAATAATTGCAACCAGTTTGAAAGTGAAGGCCAATTCTACGTTCCGGGCAACCTAGGCTTCACTCTATTGCGTTGTTCCACCAGATCGAATAGCTAGTGCCTTAGAAGTCAACGCCAGAAGCATAAAATACAATATAAATACAACAGCTTTCCATCGTATAAAACGAATAATTGCAACCAGTATGAAACTTATGGACATTTCTACTTTCTGAGCAACCTAGACTTCACCCTAGGGCGTTGCTCCAACAGATTGAATAGTTAGGGCCTTAGAAGTCAACGCCCGAACCATAAAACGCAAAAAAAATACAACAGTGTTTCCATCATATAACAGGAATAATTGCAACCAGTTTGAAAGTGATGGCCAATTCTACATTCCGGGCAACCTAGGCTTCACTCTATGGCGTGGCTCCACCAGATCGAATAGTTGGTGCCTTAGAAGTCAACGCCAGAAGCATAAAATACAATATAAATACAACAGTTTTTCCATCGTATAAAACGAATAATTGCAACCAGGATGAAACCTATGGTCATTTCAACTTTCCGAGCAACCTAGGCTTCACCCTAGAGTGTTGCTCCAACGGATTGAATAGTTAGGGCCTTAGAAGTCAACGCCCGAACCATAAAATGCAAAAAAAATACAGCAGTGTTTCCATCATATAACAGGTATAATTGCAACCAGTTTGAAATTGATGGCCAATTCTACGTTCCGGGCAACCTAGGCTTCGCTCTAGGGCGTTGCTCCACCAGATCGAATAGATAGTGCCTAAGAAGTCCACGCCAGAAGCATAAAATACGATATAAATACAACAGCTTTTCCATCGTATAAAACGAATAATTGCAACCAGTATGAAACTTATGGTCATTTCTACTTTCCGAGCAACCTGGGCTTCACCCTAGGGCGTTGCTCTAACAGATTGAATAGTTAGGGCCTTAGAAGTCAACGCCCGAACCATAAAATGCAAAAAAAAATACAACAGTGTTTCCATCATAGATAAGGAGTAATTGCAACCAGTATGAAAGTGATGGCCAATTCTACGTTCCGGGCAACCTAGGTTTCACTCCAGGGCGTTGCTCCACCAGACCGAATAGTTACGGCCTAAGAAGTCACAACGCCAGAAGCATAAAATACGATATAAACACAACAGTTTTTCCATCGTATAAAACGAATAATTGCAACCAGTATGAAACTAATGGTCATTTCTACTTTCCGAGCAAGCTAGGCTTCACCCTAGGGCGTTGGTCCAACAGATTGAATAGTTAGGGCCTTAGAAGTCAACGCCCGAACCATAAAATGCAAGAAAAATACAACAGTGTTTCCATCATATATCAGGAATAATTGCAACCAGTTTGAAAGTTATGGTCATTTCTACGTTCCGGGCAACCTCGGCTTCACTCTAGGGCGTTGCTCCTCCAGATCAAACAGTTAGTTCCTTAGAAGTCAACGCCCGAAGCATAAAATACAAAATAAATAGAACAGTTTTTCCATCGTATAAAACGAATAATAGCAACCAGTGTAAAAGTTATGATCATTTCTACGTTCCGGCAACCTAGGCTTCATCCCAGGGCGTTGTTCCACCAGATCGAATAGTTAGGGGCTAAGAAGTGAACGCCAGCACCATAAAATACAATATAAATACAATAGTTCTTCCGTCATATAAAACGAATAATTGCAACCAGTATGAAAGTTATGGTCATTTCTACGTTCCGGGCAACCTAGGCTTCACTCTATGGCGTTCTTCCACCACATACAATAGCTGCGGCCTCAGAAGTCAACGCCTGAAGCATAAAATACAATAAAAATACAACAGTCTCTCCATCCTATAACGGGAATAATTGCAACCCTTGTGAAAGTGATGTTCATTTGTACGTTCCAGGCAACCTAGGCATCACTCTAGGTCGTTGTTCCACCAGATCGAATTGTTAGGGCCTAAGAAGTCAACGCCAGAAGCATAAGATACAATATAAATATAACAGTTTTTCCATCCTATCGAACGAATAATAGCAACCAGTGTGAAAGTTATGGTCATTTCTACGTTCCGTGCAACCTAGGCTTCACGCCTAGGGCGTTGCTCCACCAGATCAAACAGTTAGGGCCTTAGAAGCCAACGCCCGAAGCATAAAATACAAAATAAATAGAACAGTTTTTCCATTGTATAAAACGAATAATTGCAACCAGTGTAAAAGTTATGGTCATTTCTACGTTCCGGGCAACCTAGGCTTCACCCTGCGGCGTTGTTCCACCAGATGGAATAGTTAGGGCCTAAGAAGTGAACGTCAGAAGCATAAAATACAATATAAATACAACAGTTTTTCCATCATATAAAACAAGTAATTGCAACAGGTATGAAAGTAGTGGTCATTTCTACGTTCCGGGCAACCTAGACTACACCCTAGAGCATTACTCCAACAGATCGAATGGTTAGTGCCTTAGAAGTCCACGGCCGAAGCATAAAATACAAAATAAATAGAACTGCTTTTCCATCGTATAAAACGAATAGTTGCAACCAGTATGAAAGTTAACGTCATTTCTACGTTCCGGGCAACCTAGGCTTCACTCTAGGGCGTTGCTCCACCAGATCGAATAGTTAGGGCCTTAGAAGTCAACGCCAGAATCATAAAATACAATAAAGATGCAACAGCTTTTCCATCGTATTAAACGAATAATTTCAACCAGTGTGAATGTCATGGTCATATCTACATTGCGAGCAACCTAGGCTTAACTCTAGGGCGTTGATCCAACAGACTGAATAGTTAGGGCCTTGGCAGTCAACGCCCGAAGCATAAAATACAATATAAATACAACAGTTTTTCCATCATATGACAGGAATAATTGCAACCAGTTTGAAAGTGATGGTCATTTCTACGTTCCGGCCAACCTAGGCTTCAATCTAGGTCGTTGCTCCACCAGATCGAATAGTTAGTGCCTTGGAAGTCAACGCCAGAAGCATAGAAAACAAAATAAATACAACAGTTTTTCCATCGTATAAAACGAATAATTGCAACCAGTATGAAAGTTAACGTCATTTCTACTTTCCGGGCAACCTAGGCTTCACCCTAGGGCGTTGCTCCAACAGATTGAATAGTTACGGCCTTAGAAGTCAACGCCGGAAGCATAAAATGCAATAAAAATCGAACAGTTTTTCCATCGTATAAAAGGATTAATTACAACCAGTTTGAAAGTGATGGTCATTTCTACTTTCCGGGCAACCTAGGCTACACCCTAGGGCGTTGCTCCAACAGATTGAATAGTTAGGGCCTTAGAAGTCAACGCCCGAAGCATAAAATGCAATAAAAATACAACAGTTTTTCCATCATATAACAGGAATAATTGCAACCAGTTTGAAAGTGATGATCATTTCTACGTTCCGGGCAACCCAGGCTTCACTCTGGGGCGTTGCTCCGCCAGATCTAATAGTTAGTGCCTTAGAAGTCAACGCCAGAGGCATAAAATAGAATATAAATACAACAGCCGTTACACCGTATAAAACGAATAATTGCAAACTGTGTGAAGGTTATGGTCATATCTACGTTCCGGGCAACCGAGGCTTCACTCTATGGCGTTCTTCCACCACATCCAATAGCTGCGGCCTCAGAAGTCAACGCCTGAAGCATAAAATACAATAAAAATACAACAGTCTTTCCATCCTATAACAGGAATAATTGCAACCCTTGTGAAAGTGATGTTCATTTGTACGTTCCAGGCAACCTAGGCATCACTCTAGGGCGTTGTTCCACCAGATCGAATTGTTAGGGCCTAAGAAGTCAACGCCAGAAGCATAAGATACAATATAAATATAACAGTTTTTCCATCCTATCGAACGAATAATAGCAACCAGTGTGAAAGTTATGGTCATTTCTACGTTCCGTGCAACCTAGGCTTCACGCCTAGGGCGCTGCTCCACCAGATCAAACAGTTAGGGCCTTAGAAGTCAACGCCCGAAGCATAAAATACAAAATAAATAGAACAGTTTTTCCATTGTATAAAACGAATAATTGCAACCAGTGTAAAAGTTATGGTCATTTCTACGTTCCGGGCAACCTAGGCTTCACTCCAGGGCGTTGCTCCAACAGATTGAATAGTTAGGGCCTTAGAAGTCAACGCCCGAACCATAAAATGCAAAAAGAAATACAACAGTGTTTCCATCATATATAAGGAGCAATTGCAACCAGTATGAAAGTGATGGCCAATTCTACGTTCCGGGCAACCTAGGTTTCACTCCAGGGCGTTGCTCCACCAGACCGAATAGTTACGGCCTAAGAAGTCACAACGCCAGAAGCATAAAATACGATATAAACACAACAGTTTTTCCATCGTATAAAACGAATAATTGCAACCAGTATGAAACTAATGGTCATTTCTACTTTCCGAGCAAGCTAGGCTTCACCCTAGGGCGTTGGTCCAACAGATTGAATAGTTAGGGCCTTAGAAGTCAACGCCCGAACCATAAAATGCAAGAAAAATACAACAGTGTTTCCATCATATATCAGGAATAATTGCAACCAGTTTGAAAGTTATGGCCAATTCTACGTTCCAGGCAACCTAGGCTTCACTCTAGGGCGTTGCTCCACCAGATCGGATAGTTAGTGCCTTAGAAGTCAACGCCAGAAGCATAAAATACAATATAAATACAACAGTTTTTCCATCGTATAAAACGAATAATTGCAACCAGTATGAAACTTATGGTCATTTCTATTTTCCGAGCAACCTAGGCTTTACCCTAGGGCGTTGCTCCAACAGACTGAATAGTTAGGGCCTAAGAAGTCAACGCCCGAAGCATAAAATGCAATAAAAATACAACAGTGTTTCCATCGTATAAAACCAATAATTCCAACCAGTATGAAACGTATGGTCATTTCTACTTTCCGAGCAAGCTAGGATTCACCCTTGGGCCTTGCTCCAACAGACTGAATAGTTAGGACCTTAGAAGTGAACGCCCGGAACATAAAATGCAATAAAAATACAACAGTGTTTCCATCATATAACAGGAATAATTGCAACCAGTTTGAAAGTGATGGCCAATTCTACGTTCCGGGCAACCTAGGCTTCTCTCTAGGGCGTTGCTCCAACATATTGAATAGATAGGGCCTTTGAAGTCAACCCCAGAGGTTTAAAGTACAATATAAATACAACAGCGATTCCATCGTATAAAACGAATAATTGCAACCAGTGTGAAAGTTATGGTCATTTCTACGTTCCGGGCAACCTAGGCTTCACTCTATGGCGTTCTTCCACCACATCCAATAGCTGCGGCCTCAGAAGTCAACGCCTGAAGCATAAAATACAATAAAAATACAACAGTCTTTCCATCCTATAACAGGAATAATTGCAACCCTTGTGAAAGTGATGTTCATTTGTACGTTCCAGGCAACCTAGGCATCACTCTAGGGCGTTGTTCCACCAGATCGAATTGTTAGGGCCTAAGAAGTCAACGCCAGAAGCATAAGATACAATATAAATATAACAGTTTTTCCATCCCATCGAACGAATAATAGCAACCAGTGTGAAAGTTATGGTCATTTCTACGTTCCGTGCAACCTAGGCTTCACGCCTAGGGCGTTGCTCCACCAGATCAAACAGTTAGGGCCTTAGAAGTCAACGCCCGAAGCATAAAATGCAAAATAAATAGAACAGTTTTTCCATTGTATATAACGAATAATTGCAACCAGTGTAAAAGTTATGGTCATTTCTACGTTCCGGGCAAGCTAGGCTTCACCCTGGGGCGTTGTTCCACCAGATCGAATAGTTATGGCCTAAGAAGTGAACGTCAGAAGCATAAAATACAATATAAATACAACAGTTTTTCCATCATATAAAACAAGTAATTGCAACCATTATGAAAGTAGTGGTCATTTCTACGTTCCGGGCAACCTAGACTACACCCTAGAGCGTTGCTCCAACAGATCGAATAGTTAGTGCCTTAGAAGTCCACGGCCGAAGCATAAAATACAAAATAAATAGAACTGCTTTTCCATCGTATAAAACGAATAATTGCAACCAGTATGAAAGTTAACGTCATTTCTACGTTCCGGGCAACCTAGGCTTCACTCTAGGGCGTTGCTCCACCAGATCGAATTGTTAGGGCCTTAGAAGTCAACGCCAGAATCATAAAATACAATAAAGATGCAACAGCTTTTCCATCGTATTAAACGAATAATTTCAACCAGTGTGAATGTCATGGTCATATCTACATTGCGAGCAACCTAGGCTTATCTCTAGGGCGTTGATCCAACAGATTGAATAGTTAGGGCATTGGCAGTCAACGCCCGAAGCATAAAATACAATATCAATACAACAGTTTTTCCATCATATGACAGGAATAATTGCAACCAGTTTGAAAGTGATGGTCATTTCTACGTTCCGGCCAACCTAGGCTTCAATCTAGGGCGTTGCTCCACCAGATCGAACAGTTAGTGCCTTGGAAGTCAACGCCAGAAGCATAAAAAACAATATAAATACAACAGTTTTTCCATCGTATAAAACGAATAATTGCAACCACTATGAAATTTAACGTCATTTCTACTTTCCGGGCAACCTAGGCTTCACCCTAGGGCGTTGCTCCACCAGATCAAACAGTTAGGGCCTTAGAAGTCAATGCCCGAAGCATAAAATACAAAATAAATAGAACAGTTTTTCCATTGTATAAAACGAATAATTGCAACCAGTGTAAAAGTTATGGTCATTTCTACGTTCCAGGCAACCTAGGCATCACCCTAGGGTGTTGTTCCACCAGATGGCATAGGTGGAGCATAAGAAGTCAACGCCCGAAGCATAAAATACAAAATAAATAGAACAGTTTTTCCATCGTATAAAACTAATATTTGCAACGAGTGTGAAAGTAATGGGCATTTCTACGTTCCGGGCAACCTAGGCTTCACTCTAGGGCGTTGCTCCACCAAATCGAATAGCTGCGGCCTTAGAAGTCAACGCCAGAAGCATAAAATACAGTATAAATGCAACAATTTTTCCATTGTATAGCATGACTAATTGCAACCAGTGCGAACTTAACGACCATTTCGACGTTTCGGGCATCCTAGACTTAACTCTGAGGCGTTGCTCCACTAGATCGAAGAGTTAGGGTCTAAGAAGTCAACACCGGAAGCATAAAATACAATTTAAATACAACAGCTTTTCCATCGTAGAAAACGAATAATTGCAACCTGTGTAGGTTATGGACATATCTACGTTCCGGGCAACCTAGGCTTCACTGTAGGGTGTTGCTCCACCAGATCGAATAGGTAGGGCCATAGAAGTATCCGCCCGAAGCATAAAATGCAATATAAATACAACAGTTTTTCCATCGTGTAAAAGGATTAATTGCAACCAGTTTGAAAGTGATGATCATTTCTTCGTTCCGGGCAACCTCGGCTTCACTCTAGGGCGTTGCTCCACCAGATCGAACACTTAGGGCCTAAGAAGTCTACGCCAGAGGCATAAAATACAATATAAATATAACAGTTTTTCCATCGTATAAAACGAATAATAGCAACCAGTGTGAAAGTTCTGGTCATTTCTACGTTCCGGGCAACCTATGCTTCACTCTAGGGCGTTGCTCCACCAGATCGAATAGTTAGGGCCTTAGAAGTCAACGCCCGAATCATAAAATACAAAATAAATAGAACAGTTTTTCCATTGTATAAAACGAATAATTGCTACCAGTGTGAAAGTTATGTTCATTTCTACGTTTCTGACAGCCTAGGCTTCACTGTAGGGTGTAGTTCCACCAAATCGTATAGGTAGGGCCATAGAAGACAACGCCAGAAGCATAAAATACAATATAAATATAACAGTTTATACACCGTATAAAACGAATAATAGCAACCAGTGTGAAAGTTCTGGTCATTTCTACGTTGCGGGCAACCTAGGCTTCACTCTAGGGCGTTGCTCCACCAGATCGAATAGTTAGGGCCTTAGAAGTCAACGCCCGAAGCATAAAATACAAAGTCAATAGAACACTTTTTCCATTGTATAAAACGAATAATTGCTACCAGTGTGAACGTTATGTTCATTTCTACGTTTCTGACAACCTAGGCTTCACTGTAGGGTGTTGCTCCACCAAATCGAATAGGTAGGGCCATGGAAGTCAATGCCCGAAGCATAAAATACAATAAATATACAAGAGTTTTTCCATCGTATAACAGGAATAATTGCAACCAGTGTGAAAGTGATGGTCATTTCTACGTTCTGGGCAACCTAGGCTTCACTCTACGGCGTTGCTCCACCAGATCGAATAGTTAGTGCCTTAGAATTCAACGCCAGAAGCATAAAATACAATATCAATACAACAGTTTTTCCATCGTATAAACCGAATAATTGCAACCAGTATGAAAGTTATGGTCATTTCTACTTTCCGGGCAACCTAGGATCCACCCTAGGGCGTTGCTTCAACAGATTGAATAGTTAGGGCCTTAGAAGACAACGCCCGAAGCATAAAATACAAAATAAATAGTACAGTTTTTTCATCGTATAAAACGAATAATTGCTACCGGTGTGAAAGTTATGGTCATTTCTACGTTCCGCGGCAACCTAGGCTTCAACATAGGGCGTTGTTCCACGAGATGGAATAGTTAGGGCATAAGAAGTCAACGCCAGAAACATAAAATACAATATAAATACAACAGCTTTTCAATCGTATAAAACGAGTAATTGCAACCAGTATGAAAGTTAACGTCATTTCTACGTTCCGGGCAACCTAGGCTTCACCCTAGGGCGTTGCTCCAACAGATTGAATAGTTAGGGCCTTAGAAGGCAACGCCCGAAGCATAAAATACAAAACAAATAGTACAGTTTTTTCATCGTATAAAACGAATAATTGCTACCGGTGTGAAAGTTATGGTCATTTCTACGTTCCGGGCAACCTAGGCTTCACCCTAGGGCGTTGCTCCAACAGATTGAACAGTTAGGGCCTTAGAAGTCAACGCCCGAAGCATAAAATACAAAATAAATAGAACAGTTTTTCCATCGTATAAAACGAATAATTGCTACCGATGTGAATGTTATGGTCATATCTACGTTCCGGGCAACCCAGGCATCACCCTAGGGTGTTGTTCCACCAGATGGAATAGTTAGGGCATAAGAAGTCAACGCCCGAAGCATAAAATACAAAATAAATAGTACAGTTTTTTCACCGTATAAAACGAATAATTGCTACCGGTGTGAAAGTTATGGTCATTTCTACGTTCCGGGCAACCTGGGCTTCACCCTAGGGCGTTGCTCCAACAGATTGAACAGTTAGGGCCTTAGAAGTCAACGCCCGAAGCATAAAATACAAAATAAATAGAACAGTTTTTCCATCGTATAAAACGAATAATTGCTACCGATGTGAAAGTTATGGTCATATCTACGTTCCGGGCAACCCAGGCATCACCCTAGGGTGTTGTTCCACCAGATGGAATAGTTAGGGCATAAGAAGTCAACGCCAGAAGCATAAAATACAATTTAAATATATCTGTTTTTCCATCGTATAAAACGAATAATTGCAACCAGTGTGAAAGTTATGGTCATTTCTACGTTCCCGGCAACCTAGGCTTCACCCTAGGGCGTTGTTCCACCAGATCGAATAGTTAGGGCCTAAGAAGTGAACACCAGAAGCATAAAATACAATATAAATACAACAGCTTTACGATCATATAAAACGGGTAATTGCAACCAGTATGAAAGTTGTGGTCATTTCTACTTTCCGGGCAACCTATGCTACACCCTAGGGCGTTGCTTCAACAGATTGAATAGTTAGGGCCTTAGAAGACAACGCCCGAAGCATAAAATACAAAATAAATAGTACAGTTTTTTCATCGTATAAAACGAATAATTGCTACCGGTGTGAAAGTTATGGTCATTTCTACGTTCCGCGGCAACCTAGGCTTCACCATAGGGCGTTGTTCCACGAGATGGAATAGTTAGGGCATAAGAAGTCAACGCCAGAAACATAAAATACAATATAAATACAACAGCTTTTCAATCGTATAAAACGAGTAATTGCAACCAGTATGAAAGTTAACGTCATTTCTACGTTCCGGGCAACCTAGGCTTCACCCTAGGGCGTTGCTCCAACAGATTGAATAGTTAGGGCCTTAGAAGGCAACGCCCGAAGCATAAAATACAAAACAAATAGTACAGTTTTTTCATCGTATAAAACGAATAATTGCTACCGGTGTGAAAGTTATGGTCATTTCTACGTTCCGGGCAACCTAGGCTTCACCCTAGGGCGTTGCTCCAACAGATTGAACAGTTAGGGCCTTAGAAGTCAACGCCCGAAGCATAAAATACAAAATAAATAGAACAGTTTTTCCATCGTATAAAACGAATAATTGCTACCGATGTGAATGTTATGGTCATATCTACGTTCCGGGCAACCCAGGCATCACCCTAGGGTGTTGTTCCACCAGATGGAATAGTTAGGGCATAAGAAGTCAACGCCCGAAGCATAAAATACAAAATAAATAGTACAGTTTTTTCACCGTATAAAACGAATAATTGCTACCGGTGTGAAAGTTATGGTCATTTCTACGTTCCGGGCAACCTGGGCTTCACCCTAGGGCGTTGCTCCAACAGATTGAACAGTTAGGGCCTTAGAAGTCAACGCCCGAAGCATAAAATACAAAATAAATAGAACAGTTTTTCCATCGTATAAAACGAATAATTGCTACCGATGTGAAAGTTATGGTCATATCTACGTTCCGGGCAACCCAGGCATCACCCTAGGGTGTTGTTCCACCAGATGGAATAGTTAGGGCATAAGAAGTCAACGCCAGAAGCATAAAATACAATTTAAATATATCTGTTTTTCCATCGTATAAAACGAATAATTGCAACCAGTGTGAAAGTTATGGTCATTTCTACGTTCCCGGCAACCTAGGCTTCACCCTAGGGCGTTGTTCCACCAGATCGAATAGTTAGGGCCTAAGAAGTGAACACCAGAAGCATAAAATACAATATAAATACAACAGCTTTACGATCATATAAAACGGGTAATTGCAACCAGTATGAAAGTTGTGGTCATTTCTACCTTCCGGGCAACCTATGCTACACCCTAGGGCGTTGCTCCAACAGATTGAATAGTTAGGGCCTTAGAAGTCAATGCCCGAAGCATAAAATGCAATAAAAATACAACAGTCTTTCCATCATATGACCGGAATAATTGCAACCAGTTTGAAAGTGATGGTCATTTCTACGTTCCGGGCAGCCTCGGCTTCACTCTAGGGCGTTGCTCCACCAGATCGAATAGCTAGTGCCTTAGAAGTCAACGCCAGAAGCATAAAATACAATATCAATACAACAGTTTTTCCATCGTATAAAACGAATAATTGCAACCAGTATGAAAGTTATGGTCATTTCTACTTTCCGGGCAACCTAGGTTCCACCCTAGGGCGTTGCTGGAACCGATTGAATAGTTAGGGCCTTAGGAGTCAACGCCCGAAGCATAAAATACAATATAAATAGAACAGTTTTTCCATCGTATAAAACGAATAATTGCAACCAGTTTGAAAGTAATGGCCATTTCTACGTTCCGGGCAACCTAGGCCTCACTCTAGGGCGTTGCACCACCAGATCGAATAGTTAGGGCCTTAGAAGTCAACGCCCGAAGCATAAACTACAAAATAAATAGAACAGTTTTTCCATTGTATAAAACGAAGAATTGCTACCAGTGTGAAAGTTATGGTCATTTCTACGTGCCGGGCAACCTAGGCTTCACTCTAGGGCGTTGCTCCACCAGATCGAATAGTTAGGGCCTTAGAAGTCAACGCCAGAGGCATAAAATACAATAAAGATGCAACAGTTTTTCCATCGTATAAAACGAATAATTGAAACCAGTGTGAAAGTGATGGTCATTTCTACTTTCCGGGCGACCTAGGCTTCACTCTAGGGCGTTGTTCCACCAGATCGAAAAGTTAGGGCCTAAGAAGTCAACGCCAGAAGCATAAAATACAAAATAAATAGAACAGTTTTTCCATCGTATAAAACGAATAATTACAACAAGTATGAAAGTTGTGGTTATTTCTACTTTCCGGGCAACCTAGGCTTCACCCTAGGGCGTTGCTCCAACAGATTGAATAGTTAGGGCCTTAGAAGTCAATGCCCGAAGCATAAAATGCAATAAAAATACAACAGTCTTTCCATCATATAACCGGAATAATTGCAACCAGTTTGAAAGTGATGGTCATTTCTACGTTCCGGGCAACCTCGGCTTCACTCTAGGGCGTTGCTCCACCAGATCGAATAGTTTGTGCCTTAGAAGTCATGGCCAGAAGCATAAAATACAATATCAATACAACAGTTTTTCCATCGTATAAAACGAGTAATTGCAACCAGTATGAAAGTTATGGTCATTTCTACTTTCCGGGCAACCTAGGTTCCACCCTAGGGCGTTGCTGCAACCGATTGAATAGTTAGGGCCTTAGGAGTCAACGCCCGAAGCATAAAATACAATATAAATAGAAGAGTTTTTCCATCGTATAAAACGAATAATTGCAACCAGTTTGAAAGTGATGGTCATTTCTACGTTCCGGGCAACCTCGGCTTCACTCTAGGGCGTTGCTCGACCAGATCGAATAGTTAGGGCCTCAGAAGTCAATGCCCGAAGCATAAAATACAAAATAAATAGAACAGTTTTTCGATTAAATAAAACGAATAATAGTAACCAGTGTGAAAATTATGGTCATTTCTACGTTCCGGGCAACCTAGGCCTCACTCTAGGGCGTTGCACCACCAGATCGAATAGTTAGGGCCTTAGAAGTCAACGCCCGAAGCATAAACTACAAAATAAATAGAACAGTTTTTCCATTGTATAAAACGAAGAATTGCTACCAGTGTGAAAGTTATGGTCATTTCCACGTGCCGGGCAACCTAGGCTTCACTCTAGGGCGTTGCTCCACCAGATCGAATAGTTAGGGCCTTAGAAGTCAACGCCAGAGGCATAAAATACAACAAAGATGCAACAGTTTTTCCATCGTATAAAACGAATAATTGAAACCAGTGTGAAAGTGATGGTCATTTCTACGTTTCTGACAACCTAGGCTTCACTTTAGGGTGTTGCTCCACCAAATCGAATAGGTAGGGCCATAGAAGTCAACGCCAGAACCATAAAATACAATATAAATATAACAGTTTTTCCACCGTATAAAACGAATAATAGCAACCAGTGTGAAACTTCTGGTCATTTCTACGTTCCGGGCAACCTAGGCTTCACTCTAGGGCGTTGCTCCACCCGATCGAATAGTTAGGGCCTTAGAAGTCAACGCCCGAAGCATAAAATACAAAGTAAATAGAACACTTTTTCCATTGTATAAAACGAATAATTGCTACCAGTGTGAACGTTATGTTCATTTCTACGTTTCTGACAACCTAGGCTTCACTGTAGGGTGTTGCTCCACCAAATCGAATAGGTAGGGCCATGGAAGTCAATGCCCGAAGCATAAAATACAATAAATATACAAGAGTTTTTCCATCGTATAACAGGAATAATTGCAACCAGTGTGAAAGTGATGGTCATTTCTACGTTCTGGGCAACCTAGGCTTCACTCTAGGGCGTCGTTCCACCAGATCGAATAGTTAGGGCCTAAGAAGTCAACGCCAGAAGCATAAAATACGATATAAATACCACAGCTTTTCCGTCGTATAAAGCGAATAATTGCAACCAGTGTGAAAGTTATGGTCATTTCTACGTTCCGGGAAACCTAGGCTTCACTCTGGGGCGTTGCTCCACCAGATGGAATAGTTAGGGCCTTAGAAGTCAACGCCCGAAGCATAAAATACAAAATAAATAGAACAGTTTTTCCATTGTATAAAATGAATAATTGCTACCGGTGTGAAAGTTATGGTCATTTCTACGTTCCGCGGCAACCTAGGCTTCACCATAGGGCGTTGTTCCACGAGATGGAATAGTTAGGGCATAAGAAGTCAACGCCAGAAGCATAAAATACAATATAAATACAACAGCTTTTCAATCGTATAAAACGAGTAATTGCAACCAGTATGAAAGTTAACGTCATTTCTACGTTCCGGGCAACCTAGGCTTCACCCTAGGGCGTTGCTCCAACAGATTGAATAGTTAGGGCCTTAGAAGGCAACGCCCGAAGCATAAAATACAAAATAAATAGTACAGTTTTTTCATCGTATAAAACGAATAATTGTTACCGGTGTGAAAGTTATGGTCATTTCTACGTTCCGGGCAACCTAGGCTTCACCCTAGGGCGTTGCTCCAACAGATTGAACAGTTAGGGCCTTAGAAGTCAACGCCCGAAGCATAAAAAACAAAATAAATAGAACAGTTTTTCCATCGTATAAAACGAATAATTGCTACCGATGTGAAA
This sequence comes from Calliopsis andreniformis, assembly GCF_051401765.1. Lineage (NCBI taxonomy): Eukaryota > Metazoa > Arthropoda > Insecta > Hymenoptera > Andrenidae > Calliopsis > Calliopsis andreniformis. The sequence continues at coordinate 10,533,474 of NW_027480431.1, read as the reverse complement.
GTTATGGTCATATCTACGTTCCGGCCAACCCAGGCATCACCCTAGGGTGTTGTTCCACCAGATGGAATAGTTAGGGCAAAAGAAGTCAACGCCCGAAGCATAAAATACAAAATAAATAGTACAGTTTTTTCATCGTATAAAACGAATAATTGCTACCGGTGTGAAAGTTATGGTCATTTCTACGTTCCGCGCAACCTAGGCTTCACCCTAGGGCGTTGCTCCAACAGATTGAACAGTTAGGGCCTTAGAAGTCAACGCCCGAAGCATAAAATACAAAATAAATAGAACAGTTTTTCCATCGTATAAAACGAATAATTGCTACCGATGTGAAAGTTATGGTCATATCTACGTTCCGGGCAACCCAGACATCACCCTAGGGTGTTTTTCCACCAGATGGAATAGTTAGGGCATAAGAAGTCAACGCCAGAAGCATAAAATACAATTTAAATATAACAGTTTTTCCATCGTATAAAACGAATAATTGCAACCAGTGTGAAAGTTATGGTCATGTCTACGTTCCCGGCAACCTAGGTTTCACCCTAGGGCGTTGTTCCACCAGATCGAATGGTTAGGGCCTAAGAAGTGAACACCAGAAGCATAAAATACAATATAAATACAACAGTTTTACGATCATATAAAACGGGTAATTGCAACCAGTATGAAAGTTGTGGTCATTTCTACTTTCCGGGCAACCTATGCTACACCCTAGGGCGTTGCTCCAACAGATTGAATAGTTAGGGCCTTAGAAGTCAATGCCCGAAGCATAAAATGCAATAAAAATACAACAGTCTTTCCATCATATAACCGGAATAATTGCAACCAGTTTGAAAGTGATGGTCATTTCTACGTTCCGGGCAACCTCGGCTTCACTCTAGGGCGTTGCTCCACCAGATCGAATAGTTAGTGCCTTAGAAGTCAACGCCAGAAGCATAAAATACAATATCAATACAACAGTTTTTCCATCGTATAAAACGAATAATTGCAACCAGTATGAAAGTTATGGTCATTTCTACTTTCCGGGCAACCTAGGTTCCACCCTAGGGCGTTGCTGCAACCGATTGAATAGTTAGGGCCTTAGGAGTCAACGCCCGAAGCATAAAATACAATATAAATAGAACAGTCTTTCCATCGTATAAAACGAATAATTGCTACCGGTATGAAAGTTATGGTCATTTCTACGTTCCAGGCAACCTAGGCATCACCCTAGGGTGTTGTTCCACCAGATGGAATAGGTAGAGCATAAGAAGTCAACGCCCGAAGCATAAAATACAAAATAAATAGAACAGTTTTTCCATCGTATAAAACTAATAATTGCAACCAGTGTGAAAGTAATGGGCATTTCTACGTTCCGGGCAACCTAGGCTTCACTCTAGGGCGTTGCTCCACCAAATCGAATAGCTGCGGCCTTAGAAGTCAACGCCAGAAGCATAAAATACAGTATAAATGCAACAATTTTTCCATTGTATAGCATGACTAATTGCAACCAGTGCGAAAGTAACGACCATTTCGACGTTTCGGGCATCCTAGACTTAACTCTGAGGCGTTGCTCCACTAGATCGAAGAGTTAGGGTCTAAGAAGTCAACACCGGAAGCATAAAATACAATTTAAATACAACAGCTTTTCCATCGTAGAAAACGAATAATTGCAACCTGTGTAGGTTATGGACATATCTACGTTCCGGGCAACCTAGGCTTCACTGTAGGGTGTTGCTCCACCAGATCGAATAGGTAGGGCCATAGAAGTCTCCGCCCGAAGCATAAAATGCAATATAAATACAACAGTTTTTCCATCGTGTGAAAGGATTAATTGCAACCAGTTTGAAAGTGATGATCATTTCTACGTTCCGGGCAACCTCGGCTTCACTCTAGGGCGTTGCTCCACCAGATCGAACACTTAGGGCCTAAGAAGTCTACGCCAGAAGCATAAAATACAATATAAATATAACAGTTTTTCCATCGCATAAAACGAATAATTGCTACCAGTGTGAAAGTTCTGGTCATTTCTACGTTCCGGGCAACCTATGCTTCACTCTAGGGCGTTGTTCCACCAAATCGAATAGGTAGGGCCATAGAAGACAACGCCAGAAGCATAAAATACAATATAAATATAACAGTTTATACACCGTATAAAACGAATAATAGCAACCAGTGTGAAAGTTCTGGTCATTTCTACGTTGCGGGCAACCTAGGCTACACTCTAGGGCGTTGCTCCACCAGATCGAATAGTTAGGGCCTTAGAAGTCAACGCCCGAAGCATAAAATACAATAAATATACAAGAGTTTTTCCATCGTATAACAGGAATAATTGCAACCAGTGTGAAAGTGATGGTCATTTCTACGTTCTGGGCAACCTAGGCTTCACTCTAGGGCGTCGTTCCACCAGATCGAATAGTTAGGGCCTAAGAAGTCAACGCCAGAAGCATAAAATACAATATAAATATAACAGTTTTTCCATCGTATAAAACGAATAATTGCAACAAGTATGAAAGTTGTGGTTATTTCTACTTTCCTGGCAACCTAGGCTTCACCCTAGGGCGTTGCTCCAACAGATTGAACAGTTAGGGCCTTAGAAGTCAACGCAGGAAGCATAAAATACAAAATAAATAGAACAGTTTTTCCATCGTATAAAACGAATAATTGCTACCGATGTGAAAGTTATGGTCATTTCTACGTTCCGGGCAACGCAGGCATCACCCTAGGGTGTTGTTCCACCAGATGGAATAGTTAGGGCATAAGAAGTCAACGCCAGAAGCATAAAATACAATTTAAATATAACAGTTTTTCCATCGTATAAAACGAATAATTGCAACCAGTGTGAAAGTTATGGTCATTTCTACGTTCCCGGCAACCTAGGCTTCACCCTAGGGCGTTGCTCCACCAGATCGAATAGTTAGGGCCTAAGATGTGAACGCCAGAAGCATAAAATACAATATAAATACAACAGTTTTACGATCATATAAAACGGGTAATTGCAACCAGTATGAGAGTTGTGGTCATTTCTACGTTCCGGGCAACCTAGGCTTCACTCTAGCGCGTTGCTCCACCAGATCGAATAGTTAGGGCCTAAGAAGTGAACGCCAGAAGCATAAAACACAATATAAATACAACAGCCTTTCCATCGTATAAAACGAATAATTGCAACCAGTATGAAAGTTAACGTCATTTCTACTTTGCGGGCAACCTAGGCTTGGCCCTAGGGCGTTGCCCCAACAGATTGAATAGTTATGGCCTTAGAAGTCAACGCCAGAAGCATAAAATACAATATAAATACAACAGTTTTTCCATCGTATAAAACGAATAATTGCAACCAGTATGAAAGTTATGGTCATTTCTACTTTCCGGGCAACCTAGGCTTCACTCTAGGGCGTTGCTTCAACAGATTGAATAGTTAGGGCCTTAGAAGACAACGCACGAAGCATAAAATACAAAATAAATAGTACAGTTTTTTCATCGTATAAAACGAATAATTGCTACCGGTGTGAAAGTTATGGTCATTTCTACGTTCCGCGGCAACCTAGGCTTCACCATAGGGCGTTGTTCCACGAGATGGAATAGTTAGGGCATAAGAAGTCAACGCCAGAAGCATAAAATACAATATAAATACAACAGCTTTTCAATCGTATAAAACGAGTAATTGCAACCACTATGAAAGTTAACGTCATTTCTACGTTTCTGACAACCTAGGCTTCACTTTAGTGTGTTGCTCAACCAGATCGAATAGTTAGGGCCTAAGAAGTCAACGCCAGAAGCATAAAATACGATATAAATACCACAGCTTTTCCATCGTATAAAACGAATAATAGCAACCAGTGTGAAGGTTCTGGTCATTTCTTCGTTCCGGGCAACCTAGGCTTCACTCTAGGGCGTTGCTCCACCAGATCGAACACTTAGGGCCTAAGAAGTCTACGCCAGAAGCATAAAATACAATATAAATATAACAGTTTTTCCATCGTATAAAACGAATAATAGCAACCAGTGTGAAACTTCTGGTCATTTCTACGTTCTGGGCAACCTAGGCTTCACTCTAGGGCGTCGTTCCACCAGATCGAATAGTTAGGGCCTAAGAAGTCAACGCCAGAAGCATAAAATACGATATAAATACCACAGCTTTTCCATCGTATAAAACGAATAATAGCAACCAGTGTGAAGGTTCTGGTCATTTCTACGTGCCGGGCAACCTAGGCTTTACACTAGGGCGTTGCTCCACCAAATCGAATAGCTGCGGCCTTAGAAGTCGACGCCAGAAGCATAAAATACAGTATAAATGCAACAATTTTTCCATTGTATAGCATGACTAATTGCAACCAGTGCGAAAGTAACGACCATTTCGACGTTTCGGGCATCCTAGACTTAACTCTGAGGCGTTGCTCCACTAGATCGAAGAGTTAGGGTCTAAGAAGTCAACACCGGAAGCATAAAATACAATTTAAATATAACAGTTTTTCCATCGTATAAAACGAATAATAGCAACCAGTGTGAAGGTTCTGGTCATTTCTACGTTCCGGGCAACCTCGGCTTCACTCTAGGGCGTTGCTCCACCAGATCGAACACTTAGGGCCTAAGAAGTCTACGCCAGAAGCATAAAATACAATATAAATATAACAGTTTTTCCATCGTATAAAACGAATAATAGCAACCAGTGTGAAGGTTCTGGTCATTTCTACGTTCCGGGCAACCTATGCTTCACTCTAGGGCGTTGCTCCACCAGATCGAATAGTTAGGGCCTTAGAAGTCAACGCCCGAATCATAAAATACAAAATAAATAGAACAGTTTTTCCATTGTATAAAACGAATAATTGCTATCAGTGTGAAAGTTATGTTCATTTCTACGTTCCCGGCAACCTAGGCTTCACTCTAGGGCGTTGCTCCACCAGATCCAACAGTTAGGGCCTTAGAAGTCAACGCCCGAAGAATAAAATACAAAATAAGTAGAACAGTTTTTCCATTGTATAAAACGAATAATTGCTACCAGTGTAAAAGTTATGGTCATTTCTACGTTCCGGGCAACCTAGGCCTCACCCTAGGGCGTTGTTCCACCAGATCGAGTAGTTAGGGCCTAAGAAGTGAACGCCAGAAGCATAAAATACAATATAAATACAACAGTCTTTCCATCATATAACCGGAATAATTGCAACCAGTTTGAAAGTGATGGTCATTTCTACGTTCCGGGCAACCTCGGCTTCACTCTAGGGCGCTGCCCCACCAGATCGAATAGCTAGTTCCTTAGAAGTCAACGCCAGAAGCATAAAACACAATATCAATACAACAGTTTTTCCATCGTATAAAACGAATAATTGCAACCAGTATGAAAGGCAACCTCATTTCTACTTTCCGGGCAACCTAGGCTTCACCCTAGGGCGTTGCTCCAACAGATAGAGTAGTTAGGGCCTTAGAAGTCAACGCCGGAAGCATAAAATGCAATAAAAATACAACAGTTTTTCCATCGTATAAAACGATTAATTGCAACCACTTTGAAAGTGATGGTCATTTCTACGTTCCGGGCAACCTAGGCTTCACTCTAGCGCGTTGATCCACCAGATCGAATAGTTAGGGCCTAAGAAGTGAACGCCAGAAGCATAAAATACAATATAAATACAACAGTCTTTCCATCGTATAAAACGAATAATTGCAACCAGTATGAAAGTTAACGTCATTTCTACTTTGCGGGCAACCTAGGCTTGGCCCTAGGGCGTTGCCCCAACAGATTGAATAGTTAGGGCCTTAGAAGTCAACGCCAGAAGCATAAAATACAATATAAATACAACAGTTTTTCCATCGTATAAAACGAATAATTGCAACCAGTATGAAAGTTATGGTCATTTCTACTTTCCGGGCAACCTAGGCTTCACTCTAGGGCGTTGCTTCAACAGATTGAATAGTTAGGGCCTTAGAAGACAACGCCCGAAGCATAAAATACAAAATAAATAGTACAGTTTTTTCATCGTATAAAACGGATAATTGCTACCGGTGTGAAAGTTATGGTCATTTCTACGTTCCGCGTCAACCTAGGCTTCACCATAGGGCGTTGTTCCACGAGATGGAATAGTTAGGGCATAAGAAGTCAACGCCAGAAGCATAAAATACAATATAAATACAACAGCTTTTCAATCGTATAAAACGAGTAATTGCAACCAGTATGAAAGTTAACGTCATTTCTACGTTCCGGGCAACCTAGGCTTCACCCTAGGGCGTTGCTCCAACAGATTGAATAGTTAGGGCCTTAGAAGGCAACGCCCGAAGCATAAAATACAAAATAAATAGTACAGTTTTTCCATCGTATAAAACGAATAATTGCAACCAGTATGAAAGTTGTGGTCATTTCTACTTTCCGGGCAACCTATGCTACACCCTAGGGCGTTGCTCCAACAGATTGAATAGTTAGGGCCTTAGAAGTCAACGCCCGAAGCATAAAAAACAATATAAATACAACAGTTTTTCCATCGTATAAAACGAATAATTGCTACCGATGTGAAAGTTATGGTCATATCTACGTTCCGGCCAACCCAGGCATCACCCTAGGGTGTTGTTCCACCAGATGGAATAGTTAGGGCATAAGAAGTCAACGCCCGAAGCATAAAATACAAAATAAATAGTACAGTTTTTTCATCGTATAAAACGAATAATTGCTACCGGTGTGAAAGTTATGGTCATTTCTACGTTCCGCGCAACCTAGGCTTCACCCTAGGGCGTTGCTCCAACAGATTGAACAGTTAGGGCCTTAGAAGTCAACGCCCGAAGCATAAAATACAAAATAAATAGAACAGTTTTTCCATCGTATAAAACGAATAATTGCTACCGATGTGAAAGTTATGGTCATATCTACGTTCCGGGCAACCTAGGCTTCACTCTAGGGCGTTGCTCCACCAAATCGAATAGCTGCGGCCTTAGAAGTCGACGCCAGAAGCATAAAGTACAGTATAAATGCAACAATTTTTCCATTGTATAGCATGACTAATTGCAACCAGTGCGAAAGTAACGACCATTTCGACGTTTCGGGCATCCTAGACTTAACTCTGAGGCGTTGCTCCACTAGATCGAAGAGTTAGGGTCTAAGAAGTCAACACCGGAAGCATAAAATACAATTTAAATACAACAGCTTTTCCATCGTAGAAAACGAATAATTGCAACCTGTGTAGGTTATGGACATATCTACGTTCCGGGCAACCTAGGCTTCACTGTAGGGTGTTGCTCCACCAGATCGAATAGGTAGGGCCATAGAAGTCTCCGCCCGAAGCATAAAATGCAATATAAATACAACAGTTTTTCCATCGTGTAAAAGGATTAATTGCAACCAGTTTGAAAGTGATGATTATTTCTACGTTCCGGGCAACCTCGGCTTCACTCTAGGGCGTTGCTCCACCAGATCCAACAGTTAGGGCCTTAGAAGTCAACGCCCGAAGAATAAAATACAAAATAAATAGAACAGTTTTTCCATTGTATAAAACGAATAATTGCTACCAGTGTAAAAGTTATGGTCATTTCTACGTTCCGGGCAACCTAGGCCTCACCCTAGGGCGTTGTTCCACCAGATCGAATAGTTAGGGCCTAAGAAGTGAACGCCAGAAGCATAAAATACAATATAAATACAACAGTTTTTCCATCATATAAAACGAGTAATTGCAACCAGTATGAAAGTTGTGGTCATTTCTACGTTACGGGCGACGTAGGCTACACCCTAGGTCGTTGCTCCAACAGATTGAATAGTTAGGGCCTTAGAAGTCAATGCCCGAAGCATAAAATGCAATAAAAATACAACAGTCTTTCCATCATATAACCGGAATAATTGCAACCAGTTTGAAAGTGATGGTCATTTCTACGTTCCGGGCAACCTAGGCTTCACTCTAGCGCGTTGCTCCACCAGATCGAATAGTTAGGGCCTAAGAAGTGAACGCCAGAAGCATAAAATACAATATAAATACAACAGTCTTTCCATCGTATAAAACGAATAATTGCAACCAGTATGAAAGTTAACGTCATTTCTACTTTGCGGGCAACCTAGGCTTGGCCCTAGGGCGTTGCCCCAACAGATTGAATAGTTAGGGCCTTAGAAGTCAACGCCAGAAGCATAAAATACAATATAAATACAACAGTTTTTCCATCGTATAAAACGAATAATTGCAACCAGTATGAAAGTTATGGTCATTTCTACTTTCCGGGCAACCTAGGCTTCACTCTAGGGCGTTGCTTCAACAGATTGAATAGTTAGGGCCTTAGAAGACAACGCCCGAAGCATAAAATACAAAATAAATAGCACAGTTTTTTCATCGTATAAAACGAATAATTGCTACCGGTGTGAAAGTTATGGTCATTTCTACGTTCCGCGGCAACCTAGGCTTCACCATAGGGCGTTGTTCCACGAGATGGAATAGTTAGGGCATAAGAATTCAACGCCAGAAGCATAAAATACAATATAGATACAACAGCTTTTCAATCGTATAAAACGAGTAATTGCAACCAGTATGAAAGTTAACGTCATTTCTACGTTCCGGGCAACCTAGGCTTCACCCTAGGGCGTTGCTCCAACAGATTGAATAGTTAGGGCCTTAGAAGGCAACGCCCGAAGCATAAAATACAAAATAAATAGTACAGTTTTTTCATCGTATAAAACGAATAATTGCTACCGGTGAGAAAGTTATGGTCATTTCTACGTTCCGGGCAACCTAGGCTTCACCCTAGGGCGTTGCTCCAACAGATTGAACAGTTAGGGCCTTAGAAGTCAACGCCCGAAGCATAAAATACAAAATAAATAGAACGGTTTTTCCATCGTATAAAACGAATAATTGCTACCGATGTGAAAGTTATGGTCATATCTACGTTCCGGGCAACCCAGGCATCACCCTAGGGTGTTGTTCCACCAGATGGAATAGTTAGGGCATAAGAAGTCAACGCCCGAAGCATAAAATACAAAATAAATAGTACAGTTTTTTCATCGTATAAAACGAATAATTGCTACCGGTGTGAAAGTTATGGTCATTTCTACGTTCCGGGCAACCTAGGCTTCACCCTAGGGCGTTGCTCCAACAGATTGAACAGTTAGGGCCTTAGAAGTCAACGCCCGAAGCATAAAATACAAAATAAATAGAACAGTTTTTCCATCGTATAAAACGAATAATTGCTACCGATGTGAAAGTTATGGTCATATTTACGTTCCGGGCAACCCAGGCATCACCCTAGGGTGTTTTTCCACCAGATGGAATAGTTAGAGCATAAGAAGTCAACGCCAGAAGCATAAAATACAATTTAAATATAACAGTTTTTCCATCGTATAAAACGAATAATTGCAACCAGTGTGAAAGTTATGGTCATGTCTACGTTCCCGGCAACCTAGGCTTCACCCTAGGGCGTTGTTCCACCAGATCGAATAGTTAGGGCCTAAGAAGTGAACACCAGAAGCATAAAATACAATATAAATACAACAGTTTTACGATCATATAAAACGGGTAATTGCAACCAGTATGAAAGTTGTGGTCATTTCTACTTTCCGGGCCACCTATGCTACACCCTAGGGCGTTGCTCCAACAGATTGAATAGTTAGGGCCTTAGAAGTCAATGCCCGAAGCATAAAATGCAATAAAAATACAACAGTCTTTCCATCATATAACCGGAATAATTGCAACCAGTTTGAAAGTGATGGTCATTTCTACGTTCCGGGCAGCCTCGGCTTCACTCTAGGGCGTTGCTCCACCAGATCGAATAGTTAGTGCCTTAGAAGTCAACGCCAGAAGCATAAAATACAATATCAATACAACAGTTTTTCCATCGTATAAAACGAATAATTGCAACCAGTATGAAAGTTATGGTCATTTCTACTTCCCGGACAACCTAGGTTCCACCCTAGGGCGTTGCTGCAACCGATTGAATAGTTAGGGCCTTAGGAGTCAACGCCCGAAGCATAAAATACAATATAAATAGAACAGTTTTTCCATCGTATAAAACGGATAATTGCAACCAGTTTGAAAGTGATGGTCATTTCTACGTTCCGGGCAACCTCGGCTTCACTCTAGGGCGTTGCTCCACCAGATCGAATAGTTAGGGCCTCAGAAGTCAATGCCCGAATCATAAAATACAAAATAAATAGAACAGTTTTTCGATTAAATAAAACGAATAATAGTAACCAGTGTGAAAATTATGGTCATTTCTACGTTCCGGGCAACCTAGGCCTCACTCTAGGGCGTTGCACCACCAGATCGAATAGTTAGGGCCTTAGAAGTCAACGCCCGAAGCATAAACTACAAAATAAATAGAACAGTTTTTCCATCGTATAAAACGAATAATTACAACAAGTATGAAAGTTGTGGTTATTTCTACTTTCCGGGCAACCTAGACTTCACCCTAGGGCGTTGCTCCAACAGATTGAATAGTTAGGGCCTTAGAAGTCAACGCCCGAAGCATAAAATACAAAATAAATAGAACAGTTTTTCCATCGTATAAAACGAATAATTGCTACCGGTGTGAAAGTTATGGTCATTTCTACGTTCCGGGCAACCCAGGCTTCGCCCTGAGGCGTTGTTCCACCAAGTGGAATAGTTAGGGCATAAGAAGTCAACGCCCGAAGCATAAAATACAAAATAAATAGAACAGTTTTTCCATCGTATAAAACGAATAATTGCTACCGGTGTGAAAGTTATGGTCATTTCTACGTTCCGGGCAACCCAGGCTTCACCCTGAGGCGTTGTTCCACCAAATGGAATAGTTAGGGCATAAGAAGTCAACGCCAGAAGCATAAAATACAATATAAATATAACAGTTTTTCCATCGTATAAAACGAATAATTGCAACAAGTATGAAAGTTATGGTCATTTCTACGTTCCGGGCAACCTAGGCTTCACTCTAGGGCGTTGCTCCACCAGATCCAACAGTTAGGGCCTTAGAAGTCAACGCCCGAAGAATAAAATACAAAATAAATAGAACAGTTTTTCCATTGTATAAAATGAATAATTGCTACCAGTGTAAAAGTTATGGTCATTTCTACGTTCCGGGCAACCTAGGCCTCACCCTAGGGCGTTGTTCCACCAGATCGAATAGTTAGGGCCTAAGAAGTGAACGCCAGAAGCATAAAATACAATATAAATACAACAGTTTTTCCATCATATAAAACGAGTAATTGCAACCAGTATGAAAGTTGTGGTCATTTCTACGTTCCGGGCGACGTAGGCTACACCCTAGGTCGTTGCTCCAACAGATTGAATAGTTAGGGCCTTAGCAGTCAATGCCCGAAGCATAAAATGCAATAAAAATACAACAGTCTTTCCATCATATAACCGGAATAATTGCAACCAGTTTGAAAGTGATGGTCATTTCTACGTTCCGGGCAACCTCGGCTTCACTCTAGGGCGTTGCTCCACCAGATAGTATAGCTAGTGCCTTAGAAGTCAACGCCAGAAGCATAAAACACAATATCAATACAACAGTTTTTCCATCGTATAAAAGAATAATTGCAACCAGTATGAAAGGCAACCTCATTTCTACTTTCCGGGCAACCTAGGCTTCACCCTAGGGCGTTGCTCCAACAGATAGAATAGTTAGGGCCTTAGAAGTCAACGCCGGAAGCATAAAATGCAATAAAAATACAACAGTTTTTCCATCGTATAAAAGGATTAATTGCAACCACTTTGAAAGTGATGGTCATTTCTACGTTCCGGGCAACCTAGGCTTCACTCTAGCGCGTTGCTCCACCAGATCGAATAGTTAGGGCCTAAGAAGTGAACGCCAGAAGCATAAAATACAATATAAATACAACAGTCTTTCCATCGTATAAAACGAATAATAGCAACCAGTGTGAAGGTTCTGGTCATTTCTACGTTCTGGGCAACCTAGGCTTCACTCTAGGGCGTTGCTCCACCAGATGGAATAGTTAGGGCCTTAGAAGTCAACGCCCGAAGCATAAAATACAAAATAAATAGAACAGTTTTTCCATTGTATAAAACGAATAATTGCTACCAGTGTGAAAGTTATGTTCATTTCTACGTTTCTGACAACCTAGGCTTCTCTTTAGGGTGTTGCTCCACCAAATCGAATAGGTAGGGCCATAGAAGTCAACGCCAGAAGCATAAAATACAATATAAATATAACAGTTTTTCCAACGTATAAAACGAATAATAGCAACCAGTGTGAAACTTCTGGTCATTTCTACGTTCCGGGCAACCTAGGCGTCACTGTAGGGCGTTGCTCCACCATAGCTAATAGCTACGGCCTTAGAAGTCAACCCCAGAAGCATAAAATACAATATAAATACAACAGCTTTTACATCGTATAAAATGAATAATTGCAAACAGTGTGAAAGTAATGTTCATTTCTACGTTTCTGACAACCTAGGCTTCACTTTAGGGTGTTGCTCCACCAAATCGAATAGGTAGGGCCATAGAAGTCAACGCCAGAAGCATAAAATACAATATAAATATAACAGTTTTTCCATCGTATAAAACGAATAATAGCAACCAGTGTGAAACTTCTGGTCATTTCTACGTTCCGGGCAACCTAGGCTTCACTCTAGGGCGTTGCTCAACCAGACCGAATAGTTAGGGCCTTAGAAGTCAACGCCCGAAGCATAAAATACAAAATAAATAGAACAGTTTTTCCATCGTATAAAACGAATAATTACAACAAGTATGAAAGTTGCGGTTATTTCTACTTTCCGGGCAACCTAGGCTTCACCCTAGGGCGTTGCTCCAACAGATTGAATAGTTAGGGCCTTAGAAGTCAACGCCCGAAGCATAAAATACAAAATAAATAGAACAGTTTTTCCATCGTATAAAACGAATAATTGCTACCGGTGTGAAAGTTATGGTCATTTCTACGTTCCGGGCAACCCAGGCTTCACCCTAAGGCGTTGTTCCACCAAATGGAATAGTTAGGGCATAAGAAGTGAACGCCAGAAGCATAAAATACAATATAAATATAACAGTTTTTCCATCGTATAAAACTAATAATTGCAACAAGTAAGAAAGTTGTGGTTATTTCTACTTTCCAGGCAACCTAGGATCCACCCTAGGGCGTTGCTGCAACCGATTGAATAGTTAGGGCCTTAGGAGTCAACGCCCGAAGCATAAAATACAATATAAATAGAACAGTTTTTCCATCGTATAAAACGAATAATAGCAACCAGTGTGAAAGTTATGGTCACTTCTACGTTCCGGCCAATCTAGGCTTCACTCTAGGGCGTTGCTCCACCAGATCAAATAGTTAGGGCCTTAGAAGCCAACGCCCGAAGCATTAAATACAGAATAAATAGAACAGCTTTTCCATTGTATAAAACGAATAATTGCTACCAGTGTGAAAGTTATGGTCATTTCTACTTTCCGGGCAACCTACGCTTCACCCTAGGACGTTGTTCCACCAGACCGAATAGTTAGGGCCACAGAAGTGAATGCCAGAAGCATAAAATACAATATGAATACAACAGTTTTTCCATCGTATAAAACGAATATTTGCAACCAGTGTGAAAGTAATGGTCATTTCTACGTTCCGGGCAACATAGGCTTCACTCTAGGGCGTTCCTCCACCAGATCGAACAGGTAGTGCCTTAGAAGTCAAAGCCCGAAGCATAAAATACAAAATAAACAGAACAGTCTTTCCATTGTATAAAACGAATAATTAAAATAAATAATTATAAAAATAACGCTTCTGGCGTTGAATTCGAAGTCCCTAAGTATTCGATCTCGTGGAGCAACGCCCTAGCGTGAAGCTTAGGTTGCCCGGAACGTAGAAATGATCATTACTTCCACACTTGTTGCAATTATTTGTTTTATATGATGGAAAAGCTGTTGTATTTATATCGTATTTTATGTTTCTGGCGCTGACTTCTAAGGACCTAACTATTCGATCTGGTGGAGCAACGCCCTAGAGTGAAGCCTAGGTTGCTCGGAATGTAGAAATGACCATAACCTTCACACTGGTTGCAATTATTCGTTTTATACGATGGAAAAGCTGATGCACCTTTATCGTATTTTATGCTTCTGGCGTTGACTTCTAAGGCCCCAGCTCTTCGATCTGGTGGAGCAACGACCTAGACTTACGCCTAGGTTGCCCGGAATGTAGAAATGACCAGTACTTTCACACTGGATGCAGTTATTCCTGTTATACAATGGAAAAAATGTTGCATCTCTATTGTATTTTATGCTTTTGGCGTTGACTTCTTAGGCACTAACTATTCGATCTGGTGGAGCAACGCAATAGAGTGAAGCCTAGGTTGCCCGGAACGTAGAATTGGCCATCACTTTCAAACTAGTTGCAATTGTTCCTGTTATATGATGGATACACTGTTGTATTTTTATTGCATTTTATGCTTCGGGCGTTGACTTCTAAGGCCCTAACTATTCAATCTGTTGGAGCAACGCCCTAGGGTGAAGCCTAGCTTGCTCGGAAAGTAGAAATGACCATAAGTTTCATACTGGTTGCAATTATTCGTTTTATACGATGGAAAAGCTGTTGTATTTATATCGTATTTTATGCTCTTGGCGTTGACTTCTTAGGCACTAACTATTCGATCTGATGGAGCAACGCCCTAGAGTGAAGCCTAGGGTGCCCGGAACATAGAAATGACCATCACTTTCAAACTGGTTGCTTTATTCCTGTTATATGATGGAAAAACTGTTTAATTTTTATTGCATTTTATGTTTCGGGCGTTGACTTCTAAGGCCCTAACTATTAGATCTGTTGGAGCAACGACCTAGGGTGAAGCCTAGGTTACCCGGAAAGTAAAAATGACCATAACTTTCATACTGGTTGCTATTATTCGTTTTATACGATGGAAAAACTGTTGTATTTGTATTGTATTTTATGCTTCTGGCGTTCACTTCTAAGGCCCTAACTATTCCGTCTGGTGGAACAACGCCCTAGGGTGAAGCCTAGGTTGCCCGGAACGTAGAAACGACCATCACTTTCACACTGGTAGCAATTATTCGTTTTATACGATGGAAAAGCTGTTGTATTTATATTGTATTGTATGCTTCTGGCGATGACTTCTAAGGCCGTAGCTATTAGATGTGGTGGAGCAACGCCATAGAGTGGCGCCTAGGTTGCCCGGAACGTAGAAATGACCATCACTTTCACACTGGTTGCAATTATTCCTGTTATACGATGGAAAAGCTGTAGTATTTATATCGTATTTTATGCTTTTGGCGTTGACTTCATAGGCCCTAACTATTCCATCTGGTGGAACAACGACCTAGGGTGAAGCGTAGGTTGCCCGGAACGTAGAAATCTCCATTACATTCACACTGGTTGCAATTATTCCTGTTATGACCATTACTTTCACACTGTTTCCAATTATTCATTTTATACGATGTAAAAGCTGTTGTATTTATATTGTATTTAATGCTTCTGCCGTTGACTTCTAAGTCCGTAACAATTAGATGTGGTGGAGCAACGCCCTAGACTGAAACCTAGGTTGACCGGAACGTAGAAATGACCTTTACTTTCACACTGCTTGCAATTATTCGTTTTATACGATGAAAAAACTGTTGTATTTATATTGTATTTTATGCTTCTGGCGTTGACTTCTTAGGTCCAAACTATTCGGTCTGGTGGAGCAACGCCCTAGAGTGAAGCCTAGTTTGCCCGGATCGTAGAAATGACCAGTACTTTCACACAGGTTGCAATTATTCCTGTTATACAATGGAAAGATTGTTGTATTTTCATTGTATTTTATGATTCGGGCATTGACTTCTCAGGCCCTAACTGTTCGATCTGGTGGAACAACGCCCTGGAGTGAAACCTGGGTTGCCCGGATCGTAAAAATGACCATCACTTTCACCCTGGTTACAATTATTCGCTTTATACGATGGAAAAACTGTTGTATTTATATTGTATTATATGCTTCTGGCGTTGACTTCTCAGGCCCTAACTATTCGATCTGGCCGAGCAACGCCCTAGAGTGAAGCCTAGGTCACCCGGACCGTAGAAATGACCATTACTTTCACACTGGTTGCCATTATTCGTCTTATACGATGGAAAAACTGTTATATTGATTTTGTATTTGGTGCTTCTGGCGTTGACTTCTTAGGCCTTAACTATCCGATCTGGTGCAGCAGCACCATAGAGTGAATCCTAGGGCGCCCGGAAAGTAGAAATGAACATTACCTTCACACTGGTTGCAATTATTCGTTTTATACGATAGAAAAACTGTTGTATTTATTATGTATTTTATGCTTCTGACGTTGAATTCTAAGGCCGTAGCTATTCGATGTGGTGGAGCAACGCCCTAGGGTGAAGTCTAGGTTGCCCGGAACCTAGAAATGACCATTACTTTCACACTGGCTGCAATTATTCGTTTTATACGATGGAAAAACCGTTGTATTTATTATGTATTTGGTGCTCCTAGCGTTGACTTCTTAGGCCATAACTATTCCGTCTGGTGGAGCAACGCCATAGAGTGAAACGTAGGTTGCCCGGATCGTAGAAATGACCATTACTTTCACACTGTTTTCAGTTATTCATTTTGTACGATGGAGAAGCTGTTGTATTTATATTGCCTTTTATGCTTCTGGCGTTGACTTCTAAGGCCGTAGCTGTTAGATGTGATGGAGCAACGCCCTAGTGTGACGCCTAGGTTGCTCGGAACGTAGAAATGACCATTACTTTCACAATGTTTGCAATTATTCATTTTATACGATGGAAAAACTCTTGTATATTTATTGTATTTTATGCTTCTGGGGTTCACTTCTTAGGCCCTAACTATTCGATCTGGTGGAGCAACGCCCTAGAGTGAAGCCCAGGTTGCCCGGAAAGTAGAAATGACCAAACTTTCATACTGGTTGCAATTATCCGTTTTATACGATGGATAAACTGTTGTATTTATATTGTATTTTACGCTTCTGGCTTTGAATTCTAAGGCCGTACCTATTCGATGTGGTGGTGCAACGCCCTAGAGTGAAGCCTAGGTTGCCCGGAACGTAGAAGGGACCATTGCTATCACACTGGTTGCAATTATTCGTTTTATACGATGGAAGAACTGTAGTACTTATTTTGTATTTGGTGCTTCTGGGGTTGACTTCTTAGGCCCTAACTATTCGATCTGGTGGAGCAACGCCATAGAGTGAAACGTAGGTTGCCCGGATCGTAGAAATGACCATTATATTCACACTAGCTGCAATTATTCCTGTTATACGATGGAAAAACTGTTTTATTTTGATTGTATTTTATGATTCGGGCGTTGACTTCTGAGGCCCTAGCTATTCGATTTGGTGGAGCAACGCCCTTGAGTCAAGCCTAGGATGCCCGGAACGTAGAAATGACCATTACTTTCACACTGGTGGCAATTATTCCTGTTATACTATGGAAAGATTGAGTATTTTTATTGTATTTTTTGCTTCGTGCGTTGACTTCTCAGGCGCTAACTATTCGATCTGATGGCACAACGCACTAGAATGAAGCCTAGTTTGCCCGGATCGTAGAAATGACCATAACTTTCACACTGGTTGCAATTATTCGCTTTATACGATGGAAAAACTGTCGTATTTATATTGTATTTTATGCTTCTGGCGTTGACTTCTTAGGTCCAAACAATTCGGTCTGGTGGACCAACGCCCTAGAGTGAAGCCTAGGTTGCACGGAACGTAGAAATGACCTTAGCTTTCACACTGGTTGCATTATTCGCTTTATGGAATGGAAAAACTGTTCTATTTATATTGCATTTTATGGTTCTGGCGTTGACTTCTTAGGCCCTAACTATTCGATCTGGTGGAGCAGCGCCCTAGAGTGAAGTCTTGGTTGCCCGAAACGTGGAAATGACCACTACTTTCACACTGGTTGCAATTACTCATGCTATTCAATGGAGAAGCTGTTGTATTTTTATTGTATTTTATGTTTCAGGTGTTGACTTCTAAGGTCGTAGCTATTCGATCTGGTGGAGCAGCGCCATAGAGTGAAACAAAGGTTGCCCGGAACGTAGAAATGACCATTACATTCACACTGGTTGCAATTATTCCTGTTATGACCATTACCTTCACACTGTTTGCAATTATTCATTTTATACGATGGAAAAGCTGTTGTATTTATATTGTATTTTATGCTTCTGGCGTTGACTTCTAAGTCCGTAAAAATTAGCTGTGGTGGAGCAACGCCCTAGAGTGAAGCCAAGGTTGCCCGGAACGTAGAAATGACCATCACTTTCACACTGCTTGCAATTATTCGTTTTATACGATGAAAAGACTGTTGTATTTATTATGTATTTGGTTCTTCTGGCTTTGACTTCTTAGGCCATAACTATTCCATCTGGTGGAGCAACGCCATAGAGTGAAACGTAGGTCGCCCGGAACGTAGAAATGACCATATCTTACATACTGGTTGCAATTATTCCTGTTATACGATGGTAAAGCTGATGTATTTTTATTGTATTTTATGCTTCGGGAGTTGACTTCTAAGGCCCTAGCTATTCGATTTGGTGGAGCAACGCCCTAGAGTCAAGCCTAGGTTGCCCGAAACGTAGAAATGACCATTACTTTCACACTGGTTATAATTATTCATGCTATACGATGGAGAAACTGTTGTATTTTTATTGTATTTTATGTTTCAGGTGTTGACTTCTAAGGTCGTAGCTATTCGATCTCGTGGGGCAACGTCCAATAGTGAAGCGTATGTTGCCCGAAGCGCAGAAATGACCATTACTTTCAGACTGGTTGCAATTATTCTTTTTATACGATGGAAAAACTGTTGAATTTTTATTGTATTTAATGCTTCTGGCATTGAATTGTAAGTCCCTAACTATTCGATCCGGTGGCACAACGCACTAGAGTGAAGCCTAGTTTGCCCGGATCGTAGAAATGACCATAACTTTCACACTGGTTGCATTATTCGCTTTATGCAAGGGAAAAACTGTTCTATTTATATTGTATTTTATGCTTCTGGCGTTGACTACTAAGGCCCTAACTGTTCGATCTGGTGGAGCAACGCCCTAGAGTGAAGCCTAGGTTGCTCGGAACGTAGAAATGATCATTACATTCACACTGGTTGCAATTATTCGTCTTATACGATGAAAAAACTGTTGTATTTATTATGTATTTGGTGCTTCTGGCTTTGACTTCTTAGGCCATAGCTATTCCGTCTGGTGGAGCAACGCCATAGAGTGAAACGTAGGTTGCCCGGAACATAGAAATGACCATAACATTCACACTGGTTGCAATTATTCGCTTTATACGTTGGAAAAGCTGTTGTACTTATATTGTATTTTATTCTCCTGGCG
The DNA here is from genome assembly GCF_051401765.1 of Calliopsis andreniformis. Taxonomy (NCBI): domain Eukaryota; kingdom Metazoa; phylum Arthropoda; class Insecta; order Hymenoptera; family Andrenidae; genus Calliopsis; species Calliopsis andreniformis. Next base: position 10,514,294 of record NW_027480431.1, on the reverse strand, counting down.
TTGACTTCCTAGGTCCTAACTATTCGATCTGGTGGAGCAACGCCCTAGAGTCAAGCCTAGGTTGCCCGGAACGTAGAAATGACCATTACTTTTCACACTGGTTGCAATTATTCATGCTATACGATGGAGAAACTGTTTTATTTTTATTGTATTTTATGTTTCAGGTGTTGACCTCTAAGGTCGTAGCTATTCGATCTCGCGGGGCAACGTCCAATAGTGAAGCGTATGTTACCCGAAGCGTAGAAATGACCATTACTTTCAGACTGGTTGCAATTATTCTTTTTATACGATGGAAGAACAGTTGAATTTTTATTGTATTTTATGCTTCTGGCGCTGAATTGTAAGTCCCTCACTATTCGATCTGGTGGTGCAACGCCCTAGAGTGAAGCCTAGGTTGCGCGGGACGTAGAAATGACCATTACCTTTACACTGGTTGCAATTATTCGTTTTATACGATGGAAAAGCTGTTGTACTTATATTGTATTTTATTCTCCTGGCGTTGACTTCCTAGGTCCTGACTATTCGATCTGGTGGAACAACACCCTAGGGTGATGCCTAGGTTGCCCGGAACGTAGAAATGACCATTACATTCACACTGGTTGCAATTATTCATGCTACACGATGGAGAAACTGTTGTATTTTTATTGTATTTTATGTTTCAGGTGTTGACCTCTAAGGTCGTAGCTATTCGATCTCGTGGGGCAACGTCCAATAGTGAAGCGCATGTTGCCCGAAGCGTAGAAATGACTATTACTTTCAGACTGGTTGCAATTATTCTTTTTATACGATGGAAAAACAGTTGAATTTTTATTGTATTTTATGCTTCTGGCGTTGAATTGTAAGTCCCTCACTATTCGATCTGGTGGAGCAACGCCCTAGACTGAAGTCTAGGTTGCCCGGGACGTAGAAATTACCATTACTTTTACACTGGTTGCAATTATTCGGTCTATACGATGGAAAAACTGTTGTATTTATATTGTATTTTATGCTTCTGGCGTTGACTTGTTAGGTCCAAACTATTCGGTCTGGTGGACCAACGCCCTAGAGTGAAGCCTAGGTTGCACGGAACGTAGAAATGGCCTTAACTTTCACACTGGTTGCATTATTCGCTTAATGGAATGGAAAAACTGTTCTATTTATATTGCATTTTATGGTTCTGGCGTTGACTTCTTAGGCCCTAACTATTTGATCTGGTGGAGCAACGCCCTAGAGTGAAGCCTAGGTTACCCGGAACGTAGAAATGACCATAACTTTCACACTGGTTGCAATTATTCGCTTTATACGATGGAAAAACTGTTGTATTTATATTGTCTTTTATGCCTCTGGCGTTGACTTCTTAGATCCAAACTATTCGGTCTTGTGGACCAACGCCCTAGAGTGAAGCCTAGGTTGCACGGAACGTAGACATGACCATAAATTTCACACTGGTTGCATTATTCGCTTTATGCAATGGAAAAACTGTTCTATTTATATTGTATTTTCTGCTTCTGGCGTTGAATTCTAAGTCCCTAACTATTCGATCTGGTGGAGTAACGCCATACACTGAAGCCTAGGTAGCCCGGAACGTAGAAATGACCATTACATTCACACTGGTTGCAATTATTCGCTTTACACGATGGAAAGACTGTTGTATTTATATTGTATTTTATGATTCTGGCGTTGACTTCTTAGGCCCTAACTCTTCGATCTGGTGGAACAACGCCCTAGGGCGAAGCCTAGGTTGCCCGGAACGTAGAAATGGCCATTACTTTCAAACTGGTTGCAATTATTCGTTTTATACGATGGAAAAACTGTTGTACTTATATCGTATTTTATTCTTCTGGCCTTGACTTCTTAGGCCCTAACTATTCGATCTGGTGGCACAACGCACTAGAGTGAAGCCTAGTTTGCCCGGATCGTAGAAATGACCTGTACTTTCACGCAGGTTGCAATTATTCCTGTTATAATATGGAAAAATTGTTGAATTTTCATTGTATTTTATGTTTCGGGCATTGGCTTCTCAGGCCCTAACTGTTCGATCTGGTGGAACAACGCCCTAGAGTGAAACCTGGGTTGCCCTGATCGTAGAAATAACCATCACTTTCGCACTGGTTGCAATTATTCGCTTTATACGATGGAAAAACTGTTGTATTTATATTGTATTTTATGCTTCTGGCGTTGACTTCTTAGGCCCAAACTATTCGATCTGGTCGAGCAACGCCCTAGAGTGAAGCCTAGGTTACCCGGAACGTAGAAATGACCAGTACTTTCACACTGGCTGCAATTATTCCTGTTATACTATGGAAAGTTTGTTGTATTTTTATTGTGTTTTTTGCTTCGGGCGTTGACTTCTCAGGCGCTAACTATTCGATCTGGTGCAGCAACGCCCTAGAGCGAAGCCTAGGTTGCCCGGAACGTAGAAATGACCATTACTTTCACACTCGTTGCAATTATTCCCGTTATACGATGGAAAAACAGTTGCATCTTTATTGTATTTTATGCTTCTGGCGCTGACCTCTTAGTCCCTAGCTATTCGATCGGGTGGAGCAACACCCTAGAGGGAAGCCTAGGTTGCAGGGAACGTAGAAATGACCATTACTTTCACACTGGTTGCAATTACCCCTGTTATACGATGGAAGGACAGTTGTATGTTTATAGTATTTTATACTTCTGGCGTTGACTTCCTAGGCCCTAACAGTTTGATCTGGTGGAGCACCGCCCTAGAGTGAAGCCTAGGTTGCCCGGAACGTAGAAAAGACCATTACCTTCACACTGGGTGCAATTATTCCTGTTATAGGATGGAAGGACTGTTGTACTTTTATTATATTTTATGCTTTGGGCGTTGACTTCTAAGGCCCTAGCTATTCGGTTTGGTGGAGCAACGCCCTAGAGTGAAGCCTAGGGTGCCCGAAACGTAGAAATGACCATACCTTTCACTCTGGTAGCAATAATTCCTGTTATAGGATGGAAAAACAGTTGTACTTTTATTGTATTTTATGCTTTGGGCGTCGACTACTTAGGCCCTAACTGTTCGATCTGGTGGAACAACGCCCTAGAGTGAAACCTGGGTTGCCCTGATCGTAGAAATAACCATCACTTTCACACTGGTTGCAATTATTCGCTTTATACGATGGAAAAACTGTTGTATTTATATTGTATTTTATGCTTCTGGCGTTGACTTCTCAGACGCTATCTATTCGATCTGGTGGAGCAACGCCCTAGAGCGAAGCCTAGGTTGCCCGGAACGTAGAAATTACCATTACTTTCACACTGGTTGCAATTATTCCTGTTATACGATGGAAAAACAGTTGCATCTTTATTGTATTTTATGCTTCTGGCGCTGACCTCTTAGTCCCTAGCTATTCGATCGGGTGGAGCAACACCCTAGAGGGAAGCCTAGGTTGCAGGGAACGTAGAAATGACCATTACTTTCACACTGGTTGCAATTACTCCTGTTATACGATGGAAGGACAGTTGTATGTTTATAGTATTTTATGCTTCTGGCGTTGACTTCTTAGGCCCTAACAGTTTGATCTGGTGGAGCACCGCCCTAGAGTGAAGCCTAGGTTGCCCGGAACGTAGAAAAGACCATTACCTTCACACTGGGTGCATTTATTCCTGTTATTCGATGGAAGGACTGTTGTACTTTTATTGTATTTTATGCTTTGGGCGTTGACTTCTATGGCCCTAGCTATTCGGTTTGGTGGAGCAACGCCCTAGAGTGAAGCCTAGGGTGCCCGAAACGTAGAAATGACCATACCTTTCACTCTGGTAGCAATAATTCCTGTTATAGGATGGAAAAACAGTTGTACTTTTATTGTATTTTATGCTTTGGGCGCTGACTTCTAAGGCCCTAGCTATTCGGTTTGGTGGTGCAACGCCCTAGAGTGAAGCCTAGGTTGCCCGAAACGTAGAAGTGGCCATCACTTTCACACTGGTTGCAATTATTCCTGTTATACGATGGACAAACTGTTGCATTTTTATTGTATTTTATACTTCTGACGTTAACTTCTTAGGCCCTAACTATTCTATCTGGTGGAACAACGCCCTAGAGTGAAGCCTAGGTTGCCCGGAACGTGGAAATGACCATAACTTTCACCCTGGTTGCATTTACTCGTTTTATACAATGGAAAAACTGTTGTATTTATTCTGTATTTTATGCTTTGGGCGTCGACTACTAAGGCCCTAACTATTCGATGTTGTGTAGCAACATCCTAAAGTGAAGCCTAGGTTGCCCGGAACGTAGAAATGCCCATTACATTCACACTGGTTGTAATTATTCCTGTTATACGATGGAACAACTGATGTATTTTTATTGTATTTTATGCTTCAGGTGTTGACTTCTAAGGTCGTAGCTATTCGATGTGGTGGAGAAACGTCCTAGAGTGAAGCTTAGGTTGCCCGGAACGTAGAAATTACCATTACTTTCACACTGGTTGCAATTATTCTTTTTACACGATGCTAGAACTGTTGTATTTTTACTGTATCTTATGCGTCTGGAGTTGTTTTCTAAGGCCCTAGCTATTCGACCTGGTGGTGCAACGCCCTAGTGCGAAGCCTAGGTTGCACGGAACGTAGAAATGCCCATTACTTTCACGCTGGTTGCAATTATTCCTGTTATACGATGGAACAACTGTTGTATTTTTATTACACTTTATGCTTCTGGCGCTGACCTCTTAGTCCCTAGCTATTCGATCGGGTGGAGCAACACCCTAGAGGGAAGCATAGGTTGCCCGGAACGTAGAAATGACCATTACTTTCACACTGGTTGCAATTATTCCTGTTATACGATGGAAGGACTGTTGTATTTTTATAGTATTTTATGCTTCTGGCGTTGACTTCTTAGGCCCTAACTATTCGATCTGGTGGAGCAACGCCCTAGGGTGAAGCCTATGGTACGCGGAACGTAGAAATGACCAGTATTCTCACACTGGTTGCAATTATTCCTGTTATACGATGGAAAAACAGTTGCATCATTATTGTATTTTATGTTTCTGGCGCTGACTTCTAAGGCCCTAACTATTCGATCTGGCGGAGCAACGCCCTAGAGGGAAGCCTAGGTTGCCCGGAACGTAGAAATGAACGTTACTTTCACACTGGTTGCAATTATTCCTGTTATACGATGGAAAAACTGTTGCATCTTTATCGTATTTTATGCTTTTGGCGTTGAATTCTAAGTCCCTAACTATTCGATCTCGTGGAGCAACGCCCTAGAGTTAAGCCTAGTTTGCCCGAAACGTAGAAATGGCCAGTACTTTCACACTGGTTGCAGTTATTCATGTTATACGACGAAAAACTGTTGCATTTTTATTTTATTTTATGTTTCTGGTGTTGACTTCTAAGGTCCTAGCTACTCGATCTCGTGGGGCAACGTCCAAGAGTGAAGCATATGTTGCTCGAAGCGTGGAAATGACCATTACTTTCACACTGGTTGCATTTATTCGTTTTATACAATGGAAAAACTGTTCTATTTATTTTGTATTTTATGCTTCGGGAGTCGACTACTAAGGCCCTAATTATTCGATATCGTGGAACAACGCCCTAGAGTGAAGCCTAGGTTGCCCGGCACGTAGAAGTGACCATAACTTTCACACTCTCTGCAATTATTCGTTTTATACGATGGAAAAGCTGTTGTATTTATATTGTATTTTATGCTCTTGGCGTTGACCTCCAAGTCCCTGGCTATTCGATCTGGTGGATCAACGCCCTTGAGTGAAGCCTAGGTTACCCGGAACGTAGAAATGGCCAGTACTTTCACACTGGTTGCAGTGATCCTTGCTATACAATGGAAAAACTGTTGTATTTATTTTGTATTTGGTGCTTCTGGCGTTGACTTCTTAGTCCCTAACTATTCGATCTGGTGGAGCAGCGCCATAGAGTGAAGCCTAGGGTGACCGAAACGTAGAAATGGCCAGTACTTTCACACTGGTTGCAGTGATCCATGCTATACAATGGAAAAACTGTTGTATTTATTTTGTATTTGGTGCTTCTGGCGTTGACTTCTTAGTCCCTAACTATTCGATCTGGTGGAGCAGCGCCATAGAGTGAAGCCTAGGGTGCCCGGATCGCAGAAATGAACATTACTTTCACGCTGCTTGCAATTATTCCTTTTATACGATGAAAAAACTGTTGTCTTTATTATGTACTTGGTGCTTCTGGCGTCGATTTCTTAGGCCCTAACTATTCCATCTGGTGGAGCAACGCCCTAGGGTGAAGCCTACATTGCCCGGAAAGTTGAAATGACCATCACTTTCACACTGGTTGCAATTATTCCTGTTTACGATGGAAAAACTGTTGTATTTTTATTGTGTTTTATGCTGCTGGCGTTGACTTCTTAGGCCCTAACTATTCGATCTGGTCGAGCAACGCCCTAGAGTGAAGCCTAGGGTGCCCGAAACGTAGAAATGACCATACCTTTCACTCTGGTAGCAATAATTCCTGTTATAGGATGGAAAAACAGTTGTACTTTTATTGTATTTTATGCTTTGGGCGCTGACTTCTAAGGCCCTAGCTATTCGGTTTGGTGGTGCAACGCCCTAGAGTGAAGCCTAGGTTGCCCGAAACGTAGAAGTGGCCATCACTTTCACACTGGTTGCAATTATTCCTGTTATACGATGGACAAACTGTTGCATTTTTATTGTATTTTATACTTCTGACGTAAACTTCTTAGGCCCTCACTATTCTATCTGGTGGAACAACGCCCTAGAGTGAAGCCTAGGTTGCCCGGAACGTAGAAGTGGCCATCACTTTCACACTGGTTGCAATTATTCATGTTATACGATGGACAAACTGTTGCATTTTTATTGTACTTTATGCCTCTGACGTTGACTTCTAAGGCCCTACGTATTCGATCTAGTGGAGCAATGCCTCACAGTTGAATCTAGGATGCCCGAACCGTCGAAATGATCATTACTTTCACACTGGTTGCAATTATTCATGCTATACGATGGAAAAACTGTTCCATTTTTATTGTATTTTATGCTTCTGACGTTAACTTCTTAGGCCCTAACTATTCGATCTGGTGGAACAACGCCCTAGAGTGAAGCCTAGGTTGCCCGGAACGTAGAAATGACCATAACTTTCACACTGGTTGCATTTACTCGTTTTATACAATGGAAAAACTGTTCTATTTATTCTGTATTTTATGCTTTGGGCGTCGACTACTAAGGCCCTAACTATTCGATGTTGAGGAGCAACGTCCTAGAGCGAAGCCTAGGTTGCACGGAACGTAGAAATGCCCATTAGTTTCACACAGGTTGCAATTATTCCTGTTATACGATGAAAAAACTGTTACATTTTTATTGTATTTTATCCTCTTGGCGTTGACCTCCAAGTCCCTAACTATTCTATCTGGTGGAACAACGCCCTAGAGTGAAGCCTGGGTTGCCCAGAACGTAGAAATGACCATACCTTTCACACTGTTTCCAAATATACATTATATACGATGAAAGGCTGCTGTATTTATATTGTATTTTATGCTTCTGGCGTTGACTTCTTAGGCCCTAACAGTTTCATCTGGTGGAGCACCGCCCTAGAGTGAATCCTAGGTTGCCCGGAACGTAGAAAAGACCATTACCTTCACACTGGGTGCAATTATTCCTGTTATACGATGGAAGGACTGTTGTATTTTTATAGTATTTTATGCTTCTGGCGTTGACTTCTTAGGCCCTAGCTATTCAATCTGGTGGCACAAAGCACTAGAGTGAAGCCTTGGTTGCACGGAACGTAGAAATGACCATAACTTTCACACTGGTTGCAATTATTCGCTTTATGCGATGGAAAAACTATTGTATTTATGTTGTATTTTATGCTTCTGGAGTTGACTTCCTAGGTCCTAAATATTCGATCTGGTGGAGCAACGCCCTAGAGTGAAGTCTAGGTTGCCCAGAACGTAGAAATGACCATAACTTTCACACTGGTTGCATTTATTCGTTTTATACAATGGAAAAACTGTTCTATTTATTTTGTATTTTATGCTTCGGGCGTCGACCACTAAGGCCCTAACTATTCGATGTTGTGGAGCAACGCCCTAGAGTGAAGCCTAGGTTGCCCGGAACGTAGAAATGACCATAACCTTCACACTGGTTGCAATTATTCGTTTTATACGATGGAAAAGCTGTTGTATCTATATTGTATTTTATGCTTCAGGCGTTGACTTCTAAGGTCGCAACTATTCGACATGGTGGAGAAACGCCCTAGAGTGAAGCTTAGGTTCCCCGGAAAGTAGAAATTACCATTACCTTCACACTGGTTGCAATTATTCTTTTTATACTATGGAAGAACTGTTGTATTTTTACTGTATCTTATGCGTCTGGAGTTGTTTTCTAAGGCCCTAGCTATTCGACCTGGTGGTGCAACGCCCTAGTGCGAAGCCTAGGTTGCACGGAACGTAGATATAACCATTACTTTCACGCTGGTTGCAATTATTCCTGTTATACGATGGTACAACTGTTGTATTTCTATTATATTTTATGCTTCTGGCGCTGACGTCTTAGTCCCTAGCTATTCGGATCGGGTGGAGCAACACCCTAGAGGGTAGCCTAGGTTGCCCGGAACGTAGAAATGACCATTACTTTCACACTGGTTGCAATTATTCCTGTTATACGATGGAAAAACTGCTGTATTTTTATTGTATTTTATGTGTCTGGCCTTGACTTCTAAGGTCCTAGCTATTCGATCTCGTGGGGCAACGTCCAAGAGTGAAGCTTATGTTGCCCGAAGCGTGGAAATGACCATTACTTTCACACTGGTTGCAATTATTCTTTTTATATGATGGAAAAACTGTTGTATTTTTACTGTATTATATGCGTCTGGAGTTGTTTTCTAATGCCCAAACAATTCGACCTGGTGGTGCAACGCCCTAGTGCGAAGCCTAGGTTGCACGGAACGTAGAAATGCCCATTACTTTAACACTGGTTGCAATTATTCCCGTTATACGATGGAAAGACTGTTGCATCTTTATCGTATTTTATGCTTTTGGCGTTGAATTCTAAGTCCCTAACTATTCGATGCTGTGGAGCAACGCCCTAGAGTGAAGCCTAGGTTGCCCGGAACGTAGAAATGACCATAACTTTCACACTGGTTGCAATTATTCGTTTTATACGATGGAAAAGATGTTGTATTTATATTGTATTTTATGCTTCAGGCGTTGACTTCTAAGGTCGTAGCTATTCGATGTGGTGGAGAAACGCCCTAGAGTGAACCTTAGGTTGCCCGGAACGTAGAAATTACCATTACTTTCACACTGGTTGCAATTATTCCTGTTATACGATGGAACAACTGTTTTATGTTTATTATATTTTATGCTTCTGGCGCTGACCTCTAAGTCCCTAGGTATTCAATCTGGTGGAGCAACACCCTAGAGTGAAGTCTTGGTTGCCCGGAACGTAGAAATGACCATTACTTTCACACTGGTTGCAATTATTCCTGTTAGACGATGGAAGGACTGTTGTATTTTTATAGTATTTTATGCTTCTGGCGTTGACTTCTTAGGCCTTAGCTATTCCATCTGGTGGCACAAAGCACTAGAGTGAAGCCTTGGTTGCACGGAACGTAGAAATGACCATAACTTTCACACTGGTTGCAATTATTCGCATTATGCGATGGAAAAACTATTGTATTTATATTGTATTTTATTCTTCTGGAGTTGACTTCTTAGGTCCTAACTATTCGATCTGGTGGAGCAACGCCCTAGAGTGAAGTCTAGGTTGCCCAGAACGTAGAAATGACCATAACTTTCACACTGGTTTCATTTATTCGTTTTATACAATGGAAAAACTGTTCTATTTATTTTGTATTTTATGCTTCGGGCGTCGACCACTAAGGCCCTAACTATTCGATGTTGTGGAGCAACGCCCTAGAGTGAAGCCTAGGTTGCCCGGAACGTAGAAATGACCATAACTTTCACACTGGTTGCAATTATTCGTTTTATACGATGGAAAAGATGTTGTATTTATATTGTATTTTATGCTTCAGGCGTTGACTTCTAAGGCCGTAGCTATTCGATGTGGTGGAGAAACGCCCTATAGTGAAGCTTAGGTTGCCCGGAACGTAGACATGACCATTACTTTCAGACTGGTTCCAATTATTCTTTTTATACGATGGAAGAACTGTTGTATTTGTACTGTATCTTATGCGTCTGGAGTTGTTTTCTAAGGCCCTAGGTATTCGAACTGGTGGTGCAACGCCCTAGTGCGAAGCCTAGCTTGCACGTAACGTAGAAATGACCATTACTTTCACGCTGGTTGCAATTATTCCTGTTATACGGCGGCACAACTGTTGTATTTTTATTATATTTTATGCTTCTCGCGCTGACGTCTTAGTCCATAGCTATTCGATCGGGTGGAGCAACACCCTAGAGGGAAGCCTAGGTTGCCCGGAACGTAGAAATGACCATTACTTTCACACTGGTTGCAATTATTCCTGTTATACGATGGAAAAACTGCTGTATTTTTATTGTATTTTATGTGTCTGGCCTTGACTTCTAAGGTCCTAGCTATTCGATCTCGTGGGGCAACGTCCAAGAGTGAAGCTTATGTTGCCCGAAGCGTGGAAATGACCATTACTTTCACACTGGTTTCAATTATTCTTTTTATACGATGGAAAAACTGTTGTATTTCTACTGTATTGTATGCGTCTGGAGTTGTTTTCTAATGCCCAAACAATTCGACCTGGTGGTGCAACGCCCTAGTGCGAAGCCTAGGTTGCACGGAACGTAGAAATGCCCATTACTTTAACACTGGTTGCAATTATTCCTGTTATACGATGGACAAACTGTTGCATTTTTATTGTACTTTATGCTTCTGTCGTTGACTTCTAAGGCCCAACGTATTCGATCTGGTGGAGCAATGCCTCACAGTTAAATCTAGGCTGCCCGAAACGTCGAAATGATCATTACTTTCACACTGGTTGCAATTATTCATGCTATACGATGGAAAAACTGTTCCATTTTTATTGTATTTTATGCTTCTGACGTTAACTTCTTAGGCCCTAACTATTCGATCTGGTGGAACAACGCCCTAGAGTGAAGCCTAGGTTGCCCGGAACGTAGAAATGACCATAACTTTCACACTGTTTGCAATTATACATTTTATACGATGGAAAAGCTGTTGCATCTTTATTGTATTTTATGCTTCTCGCCTTGACTTCTAAGGCCGTAGCTATTCGATGTGGTGGAGGAACGCCCTAGAGTGAAGCCTAGGTTGCCCGGAACGTAGAAATGACCACAACATTCACACTGGTTGCAATTATTCGTTTTATACAATGGAAAAACTCTTGTATTTATATTGTACTTTATGCTTCCGGCTTTGACTTCTTAGGCCCTAACTATTCGATCTGGCGGAGCAACGGCCTAGTGTGAAGCCTGGGTTACCCGAAACGTAGAAATGCCCATTACCTTCACACTGTTTGTAATTATTCCTGTTATACGATGGAACAACTGTTGTATTTTTATTGTATTTAATGCTTCTGACGCTGACCTCTAAGTCGCTAGCTATTGGATCTGGTGGAGCAACACCCTAGAGCGAAGCCTAGGTTGCCCGGAACGTAGAAATGACCATTACTATCACACTGGTTACAATTATTCCTGTTATACGATGGAAAAACGGCTGAATTTTTATTGTATTTTATGTTTCGGGAGTTGACTTCTAAGGTCCTCTCTATTCCATCTGGTGGAGCAACGCCCTAGGGCGAAGCCTAGGTTGCCCGGAACGTAGAAATGTCCATTACTTTCACACTGGTTGCAATTATTCGTTTTATACGATGGAAAAACTGTTGCATCTTTATCGTATTTTATGGTTCTGGCGTTGACTACTAAGGCCATAACTGTTCGATCTGGTGGAGCAACGCCCTAGAGTGAAGCCAAGGTTGCTTGGAATGTAGAAATGACCATAACTTTCCACTGGTTGCAATTATTCGCTTTATAGGATGGAAAAACTGTTGTATTTATATTGTATTTTATGCTTCTGTCGTCGACTTCTTTGGTCCAAGCTATTCGGTCTGGTGAACCAACGCCCTAGAGTGAAGCCTAGGTTGCACGGAACGTAGAATTGACCATAACTTTCACACTGCTTGCATTATTCGCTTTACACATTGGAAAAACTGTTCTATTTATATTGTATTTTATGGTTCTGCCGTTGACTTCTTAGGCCCTAACTATTCGATCTGGTGGAGCAACGCCCTAGAGTGAAGTCTTGGTTGCCCGGAACGTAGAAATGACCATTACTTTCACACTGGTTGCAATTATTCCCGTTATACGATGGAAGGACTGTTGTATTTTTATAGTATTATATGCTTCTGGCGTTGACTTCTTAGGCCCTAACTATTCGATCTGGTGGAGCAACGCTCTAGAGCTAAACCTAGGTTACCCGGAACGTAGAAATGACCAGTACTTTCACACTGTTTGCAGTTATTCCTGTTATACGGTCTAAAAACTGTTGCATATTTATTGTATTTTATGCTTCTGGCGTTGTCTTCTAAGGCCCTAGCTGTTCCATCTGGTGGAGCAACGCCCTAGAGTGAAGCCTAGGTTGCCGGGAACGTAGAAATGGACATCACTTTCACACTGCTTGCAATTATTCCTGTTATACGATGGAAAAGCTGTTGTATTTATATCGTATTTCATGCTTCTGGCGTTGACTTCTTAGATCCTAACTATTCCATCTGGTGGAACAACGCCCTTGGGTGAAGCCTAGGTTGCCCGGAACGTAGAAATGAACATTACTTTCACACCGCTTGCAATTACTCGTTTTATACGATGAAAAAACTGTTGTATTTATTATGTATTTGGTGCTTCTGGCGTTGACTTCTTAGGCCATAACTATTCCATCTGGTGGAGCAACGCCATAGGGTGAAACGTAGGTTGCCCGGAACGTAGAAATGACCATTGTATTCACACTAGTTGCAATTATTCCTGTTATACGATGGAAAAACTGTTGTATTTTTATTGTATTTTATGCTTCTGGCGTTGAATTCTAAATCCCTAGCTATTCGATCTGGTGGAGCAACGCCCTATAGTGAAGCCCAGGTTGCCCGGAACGTAGAAATGACCATTACTTTCACACTGGTTGCAATTATTCGTTTTATACGATGAAAAAACTGTTGTATTTATTATGTATTTGGTGCTTCTGGCGTTGACTTCTTAGGCCATAACTATTCCATCTGGTGGAGCAACGCCATAGAGTGAAACGTAGGTTGCCCGGAACGTAGAAATGACCATTGTATTCACACTAGTTGCAATTATTCCTGTTATACGATGGAAAAACTGTTGTATTTTTATTGTATTTTATGCTTCTGGCGTTGAATTCTAAATCCCTAGCTATTCGATCTGGTGGAGCAACGCCCTATAGTGAAGCCCAGGTTGCCCGGAACGTAGAAATGACCATTACTATCACACTGGTTACAGTTATTCCTGTTATACGATGGAAAAACGGCTGTATTTTTATTGCATTTTATGTTTCGGGAGTTGACTTCTAAGGTCCTCTCTATTCCATCTGGTGGAGCAACGCCCTAGGGCGAAGCCTAGGTTGCCCGGAACGTAGAAATGTCCATTACTTTCACACTGGTTGCAATTATTCGTTTTATACGATGGAAAAACTGTTGCATCTTTATCGTATTTTATGGTTCTGGCGTTGACTACTAAGGCCATAACTGTTCGATCTGGTGGAGCAACGCCCTAGAGTGAAGCCAAGGTTGCTTGGAATGTAGAAATGACCATAACTTTCCACTGGTTGCAATTATTCGCTTTATAGGATGGAAAAACTGTTGTATTTATATTGTATTTTATGCTTCTGTCGTCGACTTCTTTGGTCCAAGCTATTCGGTCTGGTGAACCAACGCCCTAGAGTGAAGCCTAGGTTGCACGGAACGTAGAATTGACCATAACTTTCACACTGCTTGCATTATTCGCTTTACACATTGGAAAAACTGTTCTATTTATATTGTATTTTATGGTTCTGCCGTTGACTTCTTAGGCCCTAACTATTCGATCTGGTGGAGCAACGCCCTAGAGTGAAGTCTTGGTTGCCCGGAACGTAGAAATGACCATTACTTTCACACTGGTTGCAATTATTCCCGTTATACGATGGAAGGACTGTTGTATTTTTATAGTATTATATGCTTCTGGCGTTGACTTCTTAGGCCCTAACTATTCGATCTGGTGGAGCAACGCTCTAGAGCTAAACCTAGGTTACCCGGAACGTAGAAATGACCAGTACTTTCACACTGTTTGCAGTTATTCCTGTTATACGGTCTAAAAACTGTTGCATATTTATTGTATTTTATGCTTCTGGCGTTGTCTTCTAAGGCCCTAGCTGTTCCATCTGGTGGAGCAACGCCCTAGAGTGAAGCCTAGGTTGCCGGGAACGTAGAAATGGCCATCACTTTCACACTGCTTGCAATTATTCCTGTTATACGATGGAAAAGCTGTTGTATTTATATCGTATTTCATGCTTCTGGCGTTGACTTCTTAGATCCTAACTATTCCATCTGGTGGACCAACGCCATAGAGTGAAGCCTAGGGTGCCCGGAACGTAGAAATGAACATTACTTTCACACCGCTTGCAATTACTCGTTTTATACGATGAAAAAACTGTTGTATTTATTATGTATTTTATGGTTCTGCCGTTGACTTCTTAGGCCCTAACTATTCGATCTGGTGGAGCAACGCCCTAGAGTGAAGTCTTGGTTGCCCGGAACGTAGAAATGAACCTTACTTTCACACTGGTTGCAATTATTCGTGTTATACGATGGAAAAACTGTTGTATTTATTATGTATTTGGTGCTTCTGGCGTCGACTTCTTAGGCCATAACTATTCGATCTGGTGGAGCAACGCCATAGAGTGAAATGTAGGTTGCCCGGAACGTAGAAATGACCATTACTTTCACAATGTTTGCAATAATTCATTTTATACGATGGAAAAACTGTTGTACTTATATTATATTTTATTCTTCTGGCGTTGATTTCTAAGTCCCTAGCTATTCGATCTGGTGGAGCAACGACCTAGAGTTAATACTAGGTTACCCGGAACGTATAAATGACCAGTACTTTCACACTGTTTGCAGTTATTCCTGTTATACGATGGAAAAACTGTTGCATCTTTATTGTATTTTATGCTTCTGGCGTTGACTACTAAGGCTATAACTGTCCGATTTGGTGGAGCAACGCCCTAGAGTGAAGCCTAGGTTACTTGGAATGTAGAAATGTCCATAACTTTCACACTGGTTGCAATTATTCGTTTTATACGATGGAAAAGCTGATGTATTTTTATGGTATTTTATGCTTCGGGCGTTGACTTCTAAGGCCCTAACTATTCAAGTTGATGGAGCAACACCCTAGGGTGAAGCCTAGGTTGCCCGGAAAGTAGAAATGACCATATCTTTCATACTGGTTGCAATTATTCGTTTAATACGATGGAAAAACTGTTGCATCTTTATCGTATTTTATGCTTCTGGCGTTGTCTACTAAGGCCCTAACTTTTCCATCTGGTGGAGCAACGCCCTAGAATGAAGCCCAGGTTGCTCGGAATGTAGAAATGTCCATAACTTTCGCACTGGTTGCAATTATTCGTTTTATACGATGGAAAAACTGTTGTATTTATTTTGTATTTGGTGCTTCTGGCGTTGACTTCTTAGGCCCTAACTATTCGATTTGCTGGAGCAACGCCATAAAGTGAAACGTAGGTTGCCCGGAACGTAGAAACGACCATTACTTTCACAATGTTTGCAATTATTCGTTTTATACGATGGAAAAACTGTTGTACTTATATTATATTTTATTCTTCTGGCGTTGATTTCTAAGTCCCTAGCTATTCGATCTGGTGGAGCAACGCCCTAGAGTTAATCCTAGGTTACCAGGAACGTAGAAATGACCAGTACTTTCACACTGTTTGCAGTTATTCCTGTTATACGATGGAAAAACTGTTGCATCTTTATTGTATTTTATGCTTCTGGCGTTGACTACTAAGGCCATAACTGTTCGATCTGGTGGAGCAATGCCCTAGAGTGAAGCCTAGGTTGCTTGGAATGTAGAAATGACCATAACTTTCCACTGTTTGCAGTTATTCCTGTTATACGATGGAAAAACTGTTGCATCTTTATTGTATTTTATGCTTCTGGCGTTGACTACTAAGGCCATAACTGTTCGATCTGGTGGAGCAACGCCCTAGAGTGAAGCCTAGGTTGCTTGGAATGTAGAAATGACCATAACTTTCCACTGGTTGCAATTATTCGCTTTATAGGATGGAAAAACTGTTGTATTTATATTGTATTTTATGCTTCTGTCGTCGACTTCTTTTGTCCAAACTATTCGGTCTGGTGAACCAACGCCCTAGACTGAAGCCTAGGTTGCCCGGAACGTAGAAATGACCACTACTTTCAGACTGGTTGCAATTATTCCTGTTATACGATGGAACAACTGTTTTATGTTTATTATATTTTATGCTTCTGGCGCTGACCTCTAAGTCCCTTGGTATTCGATCTGGTGGAGCAACACCCTAGAGTGAAGTCTTGGTTGCCCGGAACGTAGAAATGACCATTACTTTCACACTGGTTGCAATTATTCCTGTTATACGATGGAAGGACCGTTGTATTTTTACAGTATTTTATGCTTCTTGGCGTTGACTCCTTAGATCCAAACAACTCGGTCTGGTGGACCAACGCGCTAGAGTGAATACTAGGTTGCACGGAACGTAGAAATGCCCATTACTTTCACACTGGTTGCAATTATTCCAGTTATACGATGGAAAAACTGTTGTATTTATATTTTATTTTATGCTTCTGGCGTTGACTTCTAAGACCCTAGCTATTCGATCTGGTGGAGCAACGCCCTAGAGTGAAGCCTAGGTTTGTCGGAATGTAGAAATGACCATCACTTTCACACTGGTTGCAATTATTCGTTTTATACGATTGAAAAGCTGTTTTATCTATTTTGTATTTTATGCTTCGGGCGTTGACTTCTAAGGCCCTAGCTGTTCGATCTGGTGGAGCAACGCCCTAGAGTGAAGCCTAGGTTGCCGGGAACGTAGAAATGACCATCACTTTCACACTGCTTGCAATTATTCCTGTTATACGATGGAAAAGCTGTTGTATTTATATCGTATTTCATGCTTCTGGCGTTGACTTCTTAGATCCTAGCTATTCCATCTGGTGGAACAACGCCCTTGGGTGAAGCCTAGGTTGCCCGCAACGTAGAAATGACCATTAGTTTCACACTGGTTGCAATTACTCGTTTTATACGATGGAAAAACTGTTGCATTTATTATGTATTTGGTGCTTCTGGCGTTGACTTCTTAGGCCATAACTATTCCATCTGGTGGAGCAACGCCATAGAGTGAAACGTAGGTTGCCCGGAACGTAGAAATGACCATTACTTTCACACTGGTTGCAATTATTCGTTTTATACGATGGAAAAACTGTTGTATTTATTTTGTATTTGGTGCTTCTGGCGTTGACTTCTTAGGCCCTAACTATTCGATCTGCTGGAGCAACGCCATAAGGTGAAACGTAGGTTGCCCCGAACGTAGAAATGACCATTACTTTCACAATGTTTGCAATTACTCGTTTTATACGATGAAAAAACTGTTGCATTTATTATGTATTTGGTACTTCTGGCGTTGACTTCTTAGGCCATAACTATTCCATCTGGTGGAGCAACGCCATAGAGTGAAACGTAGGTTGCCCGGAACGTAGAAATGACCATTGTATTCACACTAGTTGCAATTATTCCTGTTATACGATGGAAAAACTGTTGTATTTTTATTGTATTTTATGCTTCTGGCGTTGAATTCTAAATCCCTAGCTATTCGATCTGGTGGAGCAACGCCCTATAGTGAAGCCCAGGTTGCCCGGAACGTAGAAATGACCATTACTTTCACACTGGTTGCAATTATTCGTTTTGTACGATGGAAAAACTGTTGTATTTATTTTGTATTTGGTGCTTCTGGCGTTGACTTCTTAGGCCCTAACTATTCGATCTGCTGGAGCAACGCCATAAAGTGAAACGTAGGTTGCCCGGAACGTAGAAATGACCATAACTTTCATACTGGTAACAATTATTCGTTATATGCAATGGAAAAACTGTTGTATTTATTTTGTACTTTATGCTTCTGGCGTTGACTTCTTAGGCCCTAACTATTCGATCTGGTTGCACAAGGCACTGGAGTGAAGTCTAGTTTGCCCGGATCGTAGAAATGACCATAACTTTCCACTGGTTGCAATTATTCGCTTTATAGGATGGAGAAACTGTTGTATTTATAATGTATTTTATGCTTCTGTCGTCGACTTCTTAGGTCCAAACTATTCGGTCTGGTGGACCAACGCCATAGAGTGAAGCCTAGGGTGCCCGGAACGTAGAAATGAACATTACTTTCACACCGCTTGCAATTACTCGTTTTATACGATGAAAAAACTGTTGTATTTATTATGTATTTTATGGTTCTGCCGTTGACTTCTTAGGCCCTAACTATTCGATCTGGTGGAGCAACGCCCTAGAGTGAAGTCTTGGTTGCCCGGAACGTAGAAATGAACCTTACTTTCACACTGGTTGCAATTATTCCTGTTATACGATGGAAAAACTTTTGTATTTATTATGTATTTGGTGCTTCTGGCGTCGACTTCTTAGGCCATAACTATTCGATCTGGTGGAGCAACGCCATAAAGTGAAACGTAGGTTGCCCGGAACGTAGAAATGACCATTACTTTCACAATGTTTGCAATAATTCATTTTATACGATGGAAAAACTGTTGTACTTATATTATATTTTATTCTTCTGGCGTTGATTTCTAAGTCCCTAGCTATTCGATCTGGTGGAGCAACGCCCTAGAGTTAATCCTAGGTTACCCGGAACGTAGAAATGACCAGTACTTTCACACTGTTTGCAGTTATTCCTGTTATACGATGGAAAAACTGTTGCATCTTTATTGTATTTTATGCTTCTGGCGTTGACTACTAAGGCTATAACTGTCCGATCTGGTGGAGCAACGCCCTAGAGTGAAGCCTAGGTTACTTGGAATGTAGAAATGTCCATAACTTTCACACTGGTTGCAATTATTCGTTTTATACGATGGAAAAGCTGATGTATTTTTATGGTATTTTATGCTTCGGGCGTTGACTTCTAAGGCCCTAACTATTCAAGTTGATGGAGCAACACCCTAGGGTGAAGCCTAGGTTGCCCGGAAAGTAGAAATGACCATATCTTTCATACTGGTTGCAATTATTAGTTTAATACGATGGAAAAACTGTTGCATCTTTATCGTATTTTATGCTTCTGGCGTTGCCTACTAAGGCCCTAACTTTTCCATCTGGTGGAGCAACGCCCTAGAATGAAGCCCAGGTGTCTCGGAATGTAGAAATGTCCATAACTTTCGCACTGGTTGCAATTATTCGTTTTATACGATGGAAAAACTGTTGTATTTATATTGTATTTTATGCTTCTGACGTTGAATTCTAAGGCCGTAGCTATTCGGCGTGGCGGAGCAACGCCCTAGAGTGAAGCCTCAGTTGCCCGGAACGTAGAGATAACAATCACTTCCAAACTGGTTACAATTAACCCTGTTATACGATGGAAAAACTGTTGTATTTTTATTGCATTTTATGCTTCGAACGCTGACTTCTAGGGCCCTAACTATTCAAGTTGTTGGAGTAACGCCCTAGGGTGAAGCCTAGGTTGCCCGGAAAGTAGAAATGACCATATCTTTCATACTGGTTGCAATTATTCATGTTATACGATGGAAAAGCTGATGTATCTTTATTGTATTTTATGCTTCGGGCGTTGACTTCTAAGGCCCTAGCTATTCGATCTGGTGGGGCAACGTCCAATAGTGAAGCGTATGTTGCCCGAAGCGTAGAAATGACCATTACTTTCAGACTGGTTGCAATTATTCTTTTTATACGATGGAAAAACTGTTGAGTTTTTATTGTCTTTTATGCTTCTGGCGTTGAATTGTATGTCCCTAACTATTCGATCTGGTGGAGCAACGCCCTAGACTGAAGCCTAGGTTGCCCGGAACGTAGAAATGACCATTACTTTCAGACTGGTTGCAATTATTCCTGTTATACGATGGAACAACTGTTTTATGTTTATTATATTTTATGCTTCTGGCGCTGACCTCTGAGTCCCTTGGTATTCGATCTGGTGGATCAACACCCTAGAGTGAAGTCTTGGTTGCCCGGAACGTAGAAATGACCATTACTTTCACACTGGTTGCAATTATTCCTGTTATACGATGGAAGGACCGTTGTATTTTTACAGTACTTTATGCTTCTTGGCGTTGACTCCTTAGATCCAAACAACTCGGTCTGGTGGACCAACGCGCTAGAGTGAATACTAGGTTGAACGGAACGTAGAAATGCCCATTACTTTCACACTGGTTGCAATTATTCCAGTTATACGATGGAAAAACTGTTGTATTTATATTTTATTTTATGCTTCTGGCGTTGACTTCTAAGACCCTAGCTATTCGATCTGGTGGAGCAACGCCCTAGAGTGAAGCCTAGGTTGGTCGGAATGTAGAAATGACCATCACTTTCACACTGGTTGCAATTATTCGTTTTATACGATTGAAAAACTGTTTTATTTATTTTGTATTTTATGCTTCGGGTGTTGACTTCTAAGGCCCTAGCTGTTCGATCTGGTGGAGCAACGCCCTAGAGTGAAGCCTAGGTTGCCGGGAACGTAGAAATGACCATCACTTTCACACTGCTTGCAATTATTCCTGTTATACGATGGAAAAGCTGTTGTATTTATATCGTATTTCATGCTTCTGGCGTTGACTTCTTAGATCCTAACTATTCCATCTGGTGGAACAACGCCCTTGGGTGAAGCCTAGGTTGCCCGCAACGTAGAACTGACCATTAGTTTCACACTGGTTGCAATTACTCGTTTCATACGATGGAAAAACTGTTGCATTTATTATGTATTTGGTGCTTCTGGCGTTGACTTCTTAGGCCATAACTATTCCATCTGGTGGAGCAACGCCATAGAGTGAAACGTAGGTTGCCCGGAACGTAGAAATGACCAATACTTTCACACTGGTTGCAATTATTCGTTTTATACGATGGAAAAACTGTTGTATTTATTTTGTATTTGGTGCTTCTGGCGTTGACTTCTTAGGCCCTAACTATTCGATCTGCTGGAGCAACGCCATAAAGTGAAACGTAGGTTGCCCGGAACGTAGAAATGACCATTACTTTCACAATGTTTGCAATGATTCGTTTTATACGATGGAAAAACTGTTGTACTTATATTATATTTTATTCTTCAGGCGTTGATTTCTAAGTCCCTAGCTATTCGATCTGGTGGAGCAACGCCCTAGAGTTAATCCTTGGTTACCCGGAACGTAGAAATGACCAGTACTTTCACACTGTTTGCAGTTACTCCTGTTATACGATGGAAAAACTGTTGCATCTTTATTGTATTTTATGCTTCTGGCGTTGACTACTAAGGCCATAACTGTTCGATCTGGTGGAGCAACGCCCTAGAATGAAGCCTAGGTTGCTTGGAATGTAGAAATGTCCATAACTTTCACACTGGTTGCAATTATTCGTTTTATACGATGGAAAAGCTGATGTATTTCTATTGTATTTTAAGCTTCTGGCGTTGACTTCTAAGGCCCTAACTATTCAAGTTGTTGGAGCAACGCCCTAGGGTGAAGCCTAGGTTGCCCAGAAAGTAGAAATGACCATATCTTTCATACTGGTTGCAATTATTCGTTTTATACGATGGAAAAACTGTTGCATCTTTATCGTATTTTATGCTTCTGGCGTTGTCTACTAAGGCCCTAACTGTTCCATCTGGTGGAGCAACGCCCTAGGGTGAAGCCTAGGTTGCCCGGAACGTAGAAATGACCATAACTTTCACACTGGTAGCAATTATTCGTTTTATACAATGGAAGAACTGTTATATTTATACTGTATTTTATGCTTCTGGTGTTAACTTCTAACGCCCTAACTATGCGATCTGGTGGAGCAATGCCCTAGAGTGAAGCCTAGGTTGCCGGGAACGTAGAAATGACCATCACTTTCACACTGGTTGCAATTATTCCTGTTATACGATGGAAAAGCTGTTGTATTTATATCGTATTTTATGCTTCTGGCGCTGACTTCTTAGGCCCCAACAATTCGATCTGGTGGAACAACGCCCTTGGGTGAAGCCTAGGTTGCCCGGAACGTAGAAATGACCATTAGTTTCACACTGGCTGCAATTATTCGTTTTATATGATGGAAAAACTGTTGTATTTATTTTGTATTTGGTGCGTTTGGCGTTGACTTCTTAGTCCCTAACTATTCGATCTGGTGGAGCAGCGCCATAGAGTGAAACCTAGGGTGCCCGGAACGTAGAAATGAACATTACTTTCACACTGCTTGCAATTATTCGTTTTATACGATGAAAAAACTGTTGTATTTATTATGTATTTGGTGCTTCTGGCGTTGACTGCTTAGGCCAGAACTATTCCATCTGGTGGAGCAACGCCATAGAGTGAAACGTAGGTTGCCCGGAACGTAGAAATCACCATTGTATTCACACTAGTTGCAATTATACCTGTTATACCATGGAAAAACTGATGTATTTTTATTATATTTTATGCTTCTGGCGTTGAATTCTAAGTCCCTAGCTATTCGATCTGGTGGAGCAACGCCCTATAGTGAAGCCCAGGTTGCCCGGAACGTAGAGATGACCATTACTTTCACGCTGGTTGCAATTATTCGTTTTATACGATGGAAAAACTGTTGTATCTTTATTGCATTTTATGCTTCGAACGCTGACTTCTAGGGCCCTAACTTTTCAACTTCTTGGAGCAACGCCCTAGGGTGAAGCCTAGGTTGCCCGGAAAGTAGAAATGACCATATCTTTCATACTGGTTGCAATTATTCATGTTATACGATGGAAAAGCTGATGTATTCTTATTGTATTTTATGCTGCGGGCGTTGACTTCTAAGGCCCTAGCTATCCGATTTGGTGGAGCAACGCCCTAGAGTCAAGCCTAGGTTGCCCGAAACGTAGAAATGACCATTACTTTCACACTGGTTGCAATTACTCATGCTATACGATGGAGAAACTGTTGTATTTTTATTGTATTTTATGTTTCAGGTGCTGACTTCTAAGGTCGTAGCTATTCGATCTGGTGGAGCAACGCCCTAGACTGAAGCCTAGGTTGCCCGGAACGTAGAAATGACCATATCTTTCATACTGGTTGCAATTATTCATGTTATACGATGGAAAAGCTGATGTATCTTTATTGTATTTTATGCTTCGGGCGTTGACTTCTAAGGCCCTAGCTATTCGATCTGGTGGGGCAACGTCCAATAGTGAAGCGTATGTTGCCCGAAGCGTAGAAATGACCATTACTTTCAGACTGGTTGCAATTATTCTTTTTATACGATGGAAAAACTGTTGAGTTTTTATTGTCTTTTATGCTTCTGGCGTTGAATTGTATGTCCCTAACTATTCGATCTGGTGGAGCAACGCCCTAGACTGAAGCCTAGGTTGCCCGGAACGTAGAAATGACCATTACTTTCAGACTGGTTGCAATTATTCCTGTTATACGATGGAACAACTGTTTTATGTTTATTATATTTTATGCTTCTGGCGCTGACCTCTGAGTCCCTTGGTATTCGATCTGGTGGATCAACACCCTAGGGTGAAGTCTTGGTTGCCCGGAACGTAGAAATGACCATTACTTTCACACTGGTTGCAATTATTCCTGTTATACGATGGAAGGACCGTTGTATTTTTACAGTACTTTATGCTTCTTGGCGTTGACTCCTTAGATCCAAACAACTCGGTCTGGTGGACCAACGCGCTAGAGTGAATACTAGGTTGAACGGAACGTAGAAATGCCCATTACTTTCACACTGGTTGCAATTATTCCAGTTATACGATGGAAAAACTGTTGTATTTATATTTTATTTTATGCTTCTGGCGTTGACTTCTAAGACCCTAGCTATTCGATCTGGTGGAGCAACGCCCTAGAGTGAAGCCTAGGTTGGTCGGAATGTAGAAATGACCATCACTTTCACACTGGTTGCAATTATTCGTTTTATACAATTGAAAAACTGTTTTATTTATTTTGTATTTTATGCTTCGGGTGTTGACTTCTAAGGCCCTAGCTGTTCGATCTGGTGGAGCAACGCCCTAGAGTGAAGCCTAGGTTGCCGGGAACGTAGAAATGACCATCACTTTCACACTGCTTGCAATTATTCCTGTTATACGATGGAAAAGCTGTTGTATTTATATCGTATTTCATGCTTCTGGCGTTGACTTCTTAGATCCTAACTATTCCATCTGGTGGAACAACGCCCTTGGGTGAAGCCTAGGTTGCCCGCAACGTAGAACTGACCATTAGTTTCACACTGGTTGCAATTACTCGTTTTATACGATGGAAAAACTGTTGCATTTATTATGTATTTGGTGCTTCTGGCGTTGACTTCTTAGGCCATAACTATTCCATCTGGTGGAGCAACGCCATAGAGTGAAACGTAGGTTGCCCGGAACGTAGAAATGACCAATACTTTCACACTGGTTGCAATTATTCGTTTTATACGATGGAAAAACTGTTGTATTTATTTTGTATTTGGTGCTTCTGGCGTTGACTTCTTAGGCCCTAACTATTCGATCTGCTGGAGCAACGCCATAAAGTGAAACGTAGGTTGCCCGGAACGTAGAAATGACCATTACTTTCACAATGTTTGCAATGATTCGTTTTATACGATGGAAAAACTGTTGTACTTATATTATATTTTATTCTTCAGGCGTTGATTTCTAAGTCCCTAGCTATTCGATCTGGTGGAGCAACGCCCTAGAGTTAATCCTAGGTTACCCGGAACGTAGAAATGACCAGTACTTTCACACTGTTTGCAGTTATTCCTGTTATACGATGGAAAAACTGTTGCATCTTTATTGTATTTTATGCTTCTGGCGTTGACTACTAAGGCCATAACTGTTCGATCTGGTGGAGCAACGCCCTAGAATGAAGCCTAGGTTGCTTGGAATGTAGAAATGTCCATAACTTTCACACTGGTTGCAATTATTCGTTTTATACGATGGAAAAGCTGATGTATTTCTATTGTATTTTAAGCTTCTGGCGTTGACTTCTAAGGCCCTAACTATTCAAGTTGTTGGAGCAACGCCCTAGGGTGAAGCCTAGGTTGCCCAGAAAGTAGAAATGACCATATCTTTCATACTGGTTGCAATTATTCGTTTTATACGATGGAAAAACTGTTGCATCTTTATCGTATTTTATGCTTCTGGCGTTGTCTACTAAGGCCCTAACTGTTCCATCTGGTGGAGCAACGCCCTAGGGTGAAGCCTAGGTTGCCCGGAACGTAGAAATGACCATAACTTTCACACTGGTAGCAATTATTCGTTTTATACAATGGAAGAACTGTTATATTTATACTGTATTTTATGCTTCTGGTGTTAACTTCTAACGCCCTAACTATGCGATCTGGTGGAGCAATGCCCTAGAGTGAAGCCTAGGTTGCCGGGAACGTAGAAATGACCATCACTTTCACACTGGTTGCAATTATTCCTGTTATACGATGGAAAAGCTGTTGTATTTATATCGTATTTTATGCTTCTGGCGCTGACTTCTTAGGCCCCAACAATTCGATCTGGTGGAACAACGCCCTTGGGTGAAGCCTAGGTTGCCCGGAACGTAGAAATGACCATTAGTTTCACACTGGCTGCAATTATTCGTTTTATATGATGGAAAAACTGTTGTATTTATTTTGTATTTGGTGCGTTTGGCGTTGACTTCTTAGTCCCTAACTATTCGATCTGGTGGAGCAGCGCCATAGAGTGAAACCTAGGGTGCCCGGAACGTAGAAATGAACATTACTTTCACACTGCTTGCAATTATTCGTTTTATACGATGAAAAAACTGTTGTATTTATTATGTATTTGGTGCTTCTGGCGTTGACTGCTTAGGCCAGAACTATTCCATCTGGTGGAGCAACGCCATAGAGTGAAACGTAGGTTGCCCGGAACGTAGAAATCACCATTGTATTCACACTAGTTGCAATTATACCTGTTATACCATGGAAAAACTGATGTATTTTTATTATATTTTATGCTTCTGGCGTTGAATTCTAAGTCCCTAGCTATTCGATCTGGTGGAGCAACGCCCTATAGTGAAGCCCAGGTTGCCCGGAACGTAGAGATGACCATTACTTTCACGCTGGTTGCAATTATTCGTTTTATACGATGGAAAAACTGTTGTATCTTTATTGCATTTTATGCTTCGAACGCTGACTTCTAGGGCCCTAACTTTTCAACTTCTTGGAGCAACGCCCTAGGGTGAAGCCTAGGTTGCCCGGAAAGTAGAAATGACCATATCTTTCATACTGGTTGCAATTATTCATGTTATACGATGGAAAAGCTGATGTATTCTTATTGTATTTTATGCTGCGGGCGTTGACTTCTAAGGCCCTAGCTATCCGATTTGGTGGAGCAACGCCCTAGAGTCAAGCCTAGGTTGCCCGAAACGTAGAAATGACCATTACTTTCACACTGGTTGCAATTACTCATGCTATACGATGGAGAAACTGTTGTATTTTTATTGTATTTTATGTTTCAGGTGCTGACTTCTAAGGTCGTAGCTATTCGATCTGGTGGAGCAACGCCCTAGACTGAAGCCTAGGTTGCCCGGAACGTAGAAATGACCATTACTTTCACACGGGTTGCAATTATTCCTGTTATACGATGGAACAACTGTTTTATGTTTATTATATTTTATGCTTCTGGCGCTGACCTCTAAGTCCCTAGGTATTCGATCTGGTGGAGCAACACCCTAGAGTGAAGTCTTGGTTGCCCGGAACGTAGGAATGTCCATTACTTTCACACTGGTAGCAATTATTCCTGTTATACGATGGAAGGACTGTTGTATTTTTACAGTATTTTATGCTTCTTGGCGTTGACTCCTTAGATCCGAACAATTCGGTCTGGTGGATCAACGCTCTAGAGTGAATACTAGGTTGCACGGAACGTAGAAATGCCCATTACTTTCACACTGGTTGCAATTATTCGTGTTATACGATGGAAGAAATGTTGTATTTTAATTGTATTTTATGCTTCTGGCGTTGACTTCTTAGGTCCAAACTATTCGGTCTGGTGGACCAACGCCATAGAGTGAAGCCTAGGGTGCCCGGAACGTAGAAATGAACATTACTTTCACACCGCTTGCAATTACTCGTTTTATACGATGAAAAAACTGTTGTATTTATTATGTATTTTATGGTTCTGCTGTTGACTTCTTAGGCCCTAACTATTCGATCTGGTGGAGCAACGCCCTAGACTGAAGTCTTGGTTGCCCGGAACGTAGAAATGAACCTTACTTTCACACTGGTTGCAATTATTCCTGTTATACGATGGAAAAACTGTTGTATTTATTATGTATTTGGTGCTTCTGGCGTTGACTTCTTAGGCCATAACTATTCCATCTGGTGGAGCAACGCCATAGAGTGAAACGTAGGTTGCCCGGAACGTAGAAATGACCATTGTATTCACACTAGTTGCAATTATTCCTGTTATACGATGGAAAAACTGTTGTATTTTTATTGTATTTTATGCTTCTGGCGTTGAATTCTAAATCCCTAGCTATTCGATCTGGTGGAGCAACGCCCTATAGTGAAGCCCAGGTTGCCCGGAACGTAGAAATGACCATAACTTTCATACTGGTAACAATTATTCGTTATATGCAATGGAAAAACTGTTGTATTTATTTTGTACTTTATGCTTCTGGCGTTGACTTCTTAGGCCCTAACTATTCGATCTGGTTGCACAATGCACTGGAGTGAAGCCTAGTTTGCCGGGATCGTAGAAATGACCATATCTTTCCACTGGTTGCAATTATTCGCTTTATAGGATGGAGAAACTGTTGTATTTATAATGTATTTTATGCTTCTGTCGTCGACTTCTTAGGTCCAAACTATTCGGTCTGGTGGACCAACGCCATAGAGTGAAGCCTAGGGTGCCCGGAACGTAGAAATGAACATTACTTTCACACCGCTTGCAATTACTCGTTTTATACGATGAAAAAACTGTTGTATTTATTATGTATTTTATGGTTCTGCCGTTGACTTCTTAGGCCCTAACTATTCGATCTGGTGGAGCAACGCCCTAGAGTGAAGTCTTGGTTGCCCGGAACGTAGAAATGAACCTTACTTTCACACTGGTTGCAATTATTCCTGTTATACGATGGAAAAACTGTTGTATTTATTATGTATTTGGTGCTTCTGGCGTCGACTTCTTAGGCCATAACTATTCGATCTGGTGGAGCAACGCCATAAAGTGAAACGTAGGTTGCCCGGAACGTAGAAATGACCATTACTTTCACAATGTTTGCAATAATTCATTTTATACGATGGAAAAACTGTTGTACTTATATTATATTTTATTCTTCTGGCGTTGATTTCTAAGTCCCTAGCTATTCGATCTGGTGGAGCAACGCCCTAGAGTTAATCCTAGGTTACCCGGAACGTAGAAATGACCAGTACTTTCACACTGTTTGCAGTTATTCCTGTTATACGATGGAAAAACTGTTGCATCTTTATTGTACTTTATGCATCTGGCGTTGACTACTAAGGCTATAACTGTCCGATCTGGTGGAGCAACGCCCTAGAGTGAAGCCTAGGTTACTTGGAATGTAGAAATGTCCATAACTTTCACACAGGTTGCAATTATTCGTTTTATACGATGGAAAAGCTGATGTATTTTTATGGTATTTTATGCTTCGGGCGTTGACTTCTAAGGCCCTAACTATTCAAGTTGATGGAGCAACACCCTAGGGTGAAGCCTAGGTTGCCCGGAAAGTAGAAATGACCATATCTTTCATACTGGTTGCAATTATTCGTTTAATACGATGGAAAAACTGTTGCATCTTTATCGTATTTTATGCTTCTGGCGTTGTCTACTAAGGCCCTAACTTTTCCATCTGGTGGAGCAACGCCCTAGAATGAAGCCCAGGTTGCTCGGAATGTAGAAATGTCCATAACTTTCGCACTGGTTGCAATTATTCGTTTTATACGATGGAAAAACTGTTGTATTTATATTGTATTTTATGCTTCTGACGTTGAATTCTAAGGCCGTAGCTATTCGGCGTGGCGGAGCAACGCCCTAGAGTGAAGCCTCTGTTGCCCGGAACGTAGAAATAACAATCACTTCCAAACTGGTTACAATTAACCCTGTTATACGATGGAAAAACTGTTGTATTTTTATTGCATTTTATGCTTCGAACGCTGACTTCTAGGGCCCTAACTATTCAAGTTGTTGGAGCAACGCCCTAGGGTGAAGCCTAGGTTGCCCGGAAAGTAGAAATGACCACATCTTTCATACTGGTTGCAATCATTCATGTTATACGATGGAAAAGCTGATGTATTTTTGTTGTATTTTATGCTTCGGGCGTTGACTTCTAAGGCCCTAGCTAATCGATTTGGTGGAGCAACGCCCTAGAGTCAAGCCTAGGTTGCCCGAAACGTAGAAGTGACCATTACTTTCAGACTGGTTGCAATTATTCTTTTTATACGATGGAAAAACTGTTGAGTTTTTATTGTCTTTTATGCTTCTGGCGTTTAATTGTAAGTCCCTAACTATTCGATCTGGTGGAGCAACGCCCTAGACTGAAGCCTAGGTTGCCCGGAACGTAGAAATGGCCATTACTTTCAGACTGGTTGCAATTATTCCTGTTATACGATGGAACAACTGTTTTATGTTTATTATATTTTATGCTTCTGGCGCTGACCTCTAAGTCCCTTGGTATTCGATCTGGTGGAGCAACACCCTAGAGTGAAGTCTTGGTTGCCCGGAACGTAGAAATGACCATTACTTTCACACTGGTTGCAATTATTCCTGTTATACGATGGAAGGACCGTTGTATTTTTACAGTATTTTATGCTTCTTGGCGTTGACTCCTTAGATCCAAACAACTCGGTCTGGTGGACCAACGCGCTAGAGTGAATACTAGGTTGCACGGAACGTAGAAATGCCCATTACTTTCACACTGGTTGCAATTATTCCAGTTATACGATGGAAAAACTGTTGTATTTATATTTTATTTTATGCTTCTGGCGTTGACTTCTAAGACCCTAGCTATTCGATCTGGTGGAGCAACGCCCTAGAGTGAAGCCTAGGTTGGTCGGAATGTAGAAATGACCATCACATTCACACTGGTTGCAATTATTCGTTTTATACGATTGAAAAACTGTTTTATTTATTTTGTATTTTATGCTTCGGGCGTTGACTTCTAAGGCTCTAGCTGTTCGATCTGGTGGAGCAACGCCCTAGAGTGAAGCCTAGGTTGCCGGGAACGTACAAATGACCATCACTTTCACACTGCTTGCAATTATTCCTGTTATACGATGGAAAAGCTGTTGTATTTATATCGTATTTCATGCTTCTGGCGTTGACTTCTTAGATCCTAACTATTCCATCTGGTGGAACAACGCCCTTGGGTGAAGCCTAGGTTGCCCGCAACGTAGAAATGACCATTAGTTTCACACTGGTTGCAATTACTCGTTTTATACGATGGAAAAACTGTTGCATTTATTATGTATTTGGTGCTTCTGGCGTTGACTTCTTAGGCCATAACTATTCCATCTGGTGGAGCAACGCCATAGAGTGAAACGTAGGTTGCCCGGAACCTAGAAATGACCATTACTTTCATACTGGTTGCAATTATTCGTTTTATACGATGGAAAAACTGTTGTATTTATTTTGTATTTGGTGCTTCTGGCGTTGACTTCTTAGGCCCTAACTATTCGATCTGCTGGAGCAACGCCATAAAGTGAAACGTAGGTTTCCCGGAACGTAGAAATGACCATTACTTTCACAATGTTTGCAATGATTCGTTTTATACGATGGAAAAACTGTTGTACTTATATTATATTTTATTCTTCAGGCGTTGATTTCTAAGTCCCTAGCTATTCGATCTGGTGGAGCAACGCCCTAGAGTTAATCCTAGGTTACCCGGAACGTAGAAATGACCAGTACTTTCACACTGTTTGCAGTTATTCCTGTTATACGATGGAAAAACTGTTGCATCTTTATTGTATTTTATGCTTCTGGCGTTGACTACTAAGGCCATGACTGTTCGATCTGGTGGAGCAACGCCCTAGAGTGAAGCCTAGGTTGCTTGGATTGTAGAAATGTCCATAACTTTCACACTGGTTGCAATTATTCGTTTTATACGATGGAAAAGCTGATGTATTTCTATTGTATTTTATGCTTCGGGCGTTGACTTCTAAGGCCCTAACTATTCAAGTTGTTGGAGCAACGCCCTAGGGTGAAGCCTAGGTTGCCCAGAAAGTAGAAATGACCATATCATTCATACTGGTTGCAATTATTCGTTTTATACGATGGAAAAACTGTTGCATCTTTATCGTATTTTATGCTTCTGGCGTTGTCTACTAAGGCCCTAGCTGTTCCATCTGGTGGAGCAACGCCCTAGAATGAAGCCCAGGTTGCTCGGAATGTAGAAATGTCCATAACTTTCGCACTGGTTGCAATTATTCGTTTTATACGATGGAAAAACTGTTGTATTTATATTGTATTTTATGCTTCTGACGTTGAATTCTAAGGCCGTAGCTATTCGGTGTGGCGGAGCAACGCCCTAGAGTGAAGCCTCTGTTGCCCGGAACGTAGAAATAACAATCACTTCCAAACTGGTTACAATTAACCCTGTTATACGATGGAAAAACTGTTGTATTTTTATTGAATTTTATGCTTCGAACGCTGACTTCTAGGGCCCTAACTATTCAAGTTGTTGGAGCAACGCCCTAGGGTGAAGCCTAGGTTGCCCGGAACGTAGAAATGACCATAACTTTCACACTGGTAGCAATTATTCGTTTTATACAATGGAAGAACTGTTATATTTATACTGTATTTTATGCTTCTGGTGTTAACTTCTAACGCCCTAACTATGCGATCTGGTGGAGCAATGCCCTAGAGTGAAGCCTAGGTTGCCGGGAACGTAGAAATGACCATCACTTTCACACTGGTTGCAATTATTCCTGTTATACGATGGAAAAGCTGTTGTATTTATATCGTATTTTATGCTTCTGGCGCTGACTTCTTAGGCCCCAACAATTCGATCTGGTGGAACAACGCCCTTGGGTGAAGCCTAGGTTGCCCGGAACGTAGAAATGACCATTAGTTTCACACTGGCTGCAATTATTCCTTTTATATGATGGAAAAACTGTTGTATTTATTTTGTATTTGGTGCTTATGGCGTTGACTTCTTAGTCCCTAACTATTCGATCTGGTGGAGCAGCGCCATAGAGTGAAACCTAGGGTGCCCGGAACGTAGAAATGAACATTACTTTCACACTGCTTGCAATTATTCGTTTTATACGATGAAAAAACTGTTGTATTTATTATGTATTTGGTGCTTCTGGCGTTGACTGCTTAGGCCAGAACTATTCCATCTGGTGGAGCAACGCCATAGAGTGAAACGTAGGTTGCCCGGAACGTAGAGATGACCATTACTTTCACGCTGGTTGCAATTATTCGTTTTATACGATGGAAAAACTGTTGTATTTATATTGTATTTTATGTTTCTCGCGTTGACTTCTAAGGCCCTAACTCTCCGATCTTGTGGAGCAACGCCCTATAGTGAAGCCTCTGTTGCCCGGAACGTAGAAATAACAATCACTTTCAAACTGGTTACAATTAACCCTGTTATACGATGGAAAAACTGTTGTATCTTTATTGCATTTTATGCTTCGAACGCTGACTTCTAGGGCCCTAACTATTCAACTTCTTGGAGCAACGCCCTAGGGTGAAGCCTAGGTTGCCCGGAAAGTAGAAATGACCATATCTTTCATACTGGCTGCAATTATTCGTTTTATACGATGGAAAAACTGTTGCATCTTTACTGTATTTTATGCTTCTGGCGTTGACTTCTAAGGCCATAATTATTCGATCTGGTGGAGCAACGCCCTAGAGTGAAGCCTAGCTTGCCCGGACCGTAGAAATGACCATAACTTTCATACTGGTAACAATTATTCGTTATATGCAATGGAAAAACTGTTGTATTTATTTTGTACTTTATGCTTCTGGCGTTGACTTCTTAGGCCCTAACTAATAGTTCTGGTTGCACAAGGCACTGGAGTGAAGCCTAGTTTGCCCGGATCGTAGAAATGACCATAACTTTCCACTGGTTGCAATTATTCGCTTTATAGGATGGAAAAACTGTTGTATTTATATTGTATTTTATGCTTCTGTCGCCGACTTCTTAGGTCCAAACTATTCGGTCTGGAGGACCGACGCCCTAGAGTGAAGCCTAGGTTGGTCGGAATGTAGAAATGACCATCACTTTCACACTGGTTGCAATTATTCGTTTTATACGATGGAAAAACTGTTGCATCTTTACTGTATTTTATGCTTCTGGCGTTGACTTCTAAGGCCATAATTATTCGATCTGGTGGAGCAACGCCCTAGAGTGAAGCCTAGGTTGCCCGGAACGTAGAAATGACCATAACTTTCATACTGGTAACAATTATTCGTTATATGCAATGGAAAAACTGTTGTATTTATTTTGTACTTTATGCTTCTGGCGTTCACTTCTTAGGCGCTAACTATTCGATCTGGTTGCACAAGGCACTGGAGTGAAGCCTAGTTTGCCCGAATCGTAGAAATGACCATAACTTTCCACTGGTAGCAATTATTCATTTTATACGATGGAAAAACTGTTGTACTTATATTATATTTTATTCTTCTGGCGTTGATTTCTAAGTCCCTAGCTATTCGATCTGGTCGAGCAACGCCCTAGAGTTAAGCCTAGGTTACCCGGAACGTAGAAGTGACCAGTACTTTCACACTGTTTGCAGTAATTCCTGTTATACGATGGAAAAACTGTTGCATCTTTATTGTATTTTATGCTTCTGGCGTTGACTACTAAGGCCATAACTGTTCGATCTGGTGGAGCAACGCCCTAGAGTGAAGCCTAGGTTGCTTGGAATGTAGAAATGTCCATAACTTTCACACTGGTTGCAATTATTCGTTTTATACGATGGAACAACTGTTGCGTCTTTATTGTATTTCATGCTTCTGGCGTTGAGTTCTTAGATCCTAACTATTCCATCTGGTGGAACAACGTCCTTGGGTGAAGCCTAGGTTGCCCGGAACGTAGAAATGACCATTAGTTTCACACTGGTTGCAATTATTCGTTTTATACGATGGAAAAACTGTTGTATTTATTTTGTATTTGGTGCTAATGGCGTTGACTTCTTAGTCCCTAACTATTCGACTTGTAGAGCAGCGCCATAGAGTGAAGCCTAGGGTGCCCGGAACGTAGAAATGAACATTACTTTCACACCGCATGCAATTACTCGTTTTATACGATGAAAAAACTGTTGTATTTATAATGTATTTGGTGCTTCTGGCGGTGACTTCTTAGGCCATAACTATTCCATCTGGTGGAGCAACGCCATAGAGTGAAACGTAGGTTGCCCGGAACGTAGAAATGACCATAGTATTCACACTAGTTGCAATTATTCCTGTTATACGATGGAAAAACTGTTGTATTTTTATTGTATTTTATGCTTCTGGCGTTGAATTCTAAATCCCTAGCTATTCGATCTGGTGGAGCAACGCCCTATAGTGAAGCCCAGGTTGCCCGGAACGTAGAAATGACCATTACTTTCACACTGGTTGCAATTATTCGTTTTATACGATGGAAAAACTGTTGTATTTATTTTGTATTTGGTGCTTCTGGCGTTGACTTCTTAGGCCGTAACTATTCGATCTGGTGGAGCAACGCCATAGAGTGAAACGTAGGTTGCCCGGAACGTAGAGATGACCATAACATTCACACTGGTTGCAATTATTCGTTTTATACGATGGAAAAGCTGTTGTACTTATATTGTATTTTATGCTTCTGGCGTTGACTTCTAAGTCCCTAGCTATTCGATCTGGTGGAGCAACGCCCTAGAGTTAAACCTAGGTTACTCGGAACGTAGAAATGACCAGTACTTTCACACTGTTAGCAGTTATTCCTGTTATGCGATCAAAAACTGTTGCATCTTTATTGTATTTTATGCTTCTGGCGTTGACTTCTAAGGCCCTAGCTGTTCGACCTGGTGGAGCAACGCCCTAGAGTGTAGCCTAGGTTGCTCGGAATGTAGAAATGTCCATAACTTTCGCACTGGTTGCAATTATTCGTTTTATACGATGGAAAAACTGTTGCGTCTTTATTGTATTTTATGCTTCTGGCGTTGACTTCTAAGGCCCAAGCTGTTCGATCTGGTGCAGCAACGCCCTCGAGTGAAGCCTAGGTTGGTCGGAATGTAGAAATGACCATCACTTTCACACTGGTTGCAATTATTCGTTTTATACGATTGAAAAACTATTGCATCTTTACTGTATTTTATGCTTCTGGCGTTGACTTCTTAGGCCCTAACTATTCGATATGGTTGCACGACGCACTAGAGTGAAGCCTAGTTTGCCCGGATCGTAGAAATGACCATAACCTTCACACTGGTTGCATTATTCACTTTACGCATTGGAAAAACTGTTCTATTTATATTGTATTTTATGGTTCTGCCGTTGACTTCTTAGGCCCTAACTATTCGATCTGGTGGAGCAACGACCTATAGTGAAGTCTTGGTTGCCCGGAACGTAGAAATAACAATCACTTTCAAACTGGTTACAATTAACCCTGTTATACGATGGAAAAACTGTTGTATTTTTATTGCATTTTATGCTTCGAACGCTGACTTCTAGGGCCCTAACTATTCAAGTTGTTGGAGCAACGCCCAAGGGTGAAGCCTAGGTTGCCCGGAAAGTAGAAATGACCATATCTTTCATACTGGTTGCAATTATTCTTTTTATACGATGGAAAAACTGTTGAGTTTTTATTGTATTTTATGCTTCTGGCGTTGAATTGTAAGGCCCTAACTACTCGATCTGGTGGAGCAACGCCCTAGACTGAAGCCTAGGTTGCCCGGAACGTAGAAATGATCATTACTTTCACACTGGTTGCAATTATTCCTGTTATACGATGGAAGGACTGTTGTATTTTTATAGTATTTTATGCTTCTTGGCGTTGACTCCTTAGATCCAAACAATTCGGTCTGGTGGACCAACGCCCTAGAGTGAAGTCTTGGTTGCCCGGAACGTAGAAATGACCATTACTTTCACACTGGTTGCAATTATTCCTGTTATACGATGGAAGGACTGTTGCATTTTTGCTGTATTTTATGCTTCTGGCGTTGACTTCTTAGGCCCTAACTATTCGATCTGGTGGATCAACGCCCTAGAGTGAAGCCAAGGTTACCCGGAACGTAGAAATGAGCACTACTTTCACATTGGTTGCAATTATTCCTGTTATACGATGGAGAATCTGTTGT
Source organism: Calliopsis andreniformis (assembly GCF_051401765.1). NCBI lineage: Eukaryota > Metazoa > Arthropoda > Insecta > Hymenoptera > Andrenidae > Calliopsis > Calliopsis andreniformis. Next base: position 10,477,978 of record NW_027480431.1, on the reverse strand, counting down.
ATTTTTATTGTATTTTATGCTTCGGGCGTTGACTTCTACGGCCCTAGCTAGTCGATTTGGTGGAGCAACGCCCTAGAGTCAATCCTAGGTTGCCCAAGACGTAGAAATGACCATTACTTTCACACTGGTTGCAATTATTCGTGCTATACGATGGATAAACTGTTGTATTTTTATTGTATTTTATGTTTCAGGCGATGACTTCTAAGGTCCTAGCTATTCGATCTCGTGGGGCAACGTCGAAGAGTGAAGGGTATGTTGCCCGGAGCGTAGAAATGACCATTACTTTCACACTGGTTACAATTATTCTTTCTATACGATGGAAAAACTGTTGTATTTTTATTGTATTTTATGCGTCTGGAGTTGTTTTCTAAGGCCCTAACTATTCGACCTGGTGGTGCAACGCCCTAGAGTGAAGCCTAGGTTGCACGGAACGTAGAAGTGCCCATTACTTTCACGCTGGTTGCAATTATTCCTGTTATACGATCGAAAAACTGTTGTATTTTTATTGTATTTTATGCTCTTGGCGTTGACCTCCAAGTCCCTGGCTATTCGTACTGGTGGAGCAACGCTCTAGTGCGAAGCCTAGGTTGCCCGGAGCGTAGAAATGGCCATTACTTTCACACTGGTTGCAAGTATTCGCTTTATACGATGGAAAAACTGTTGTATTTTTATTGTATTTTATGCTTCGTGCGTTGACTTCTAAGGCCCTAACTATTGGATCTGGTGGTCCAGCGCCCTAGAGTGAAGCCTAGGTTGGGCGGAACGTAGAAATGACCATCTCTTTCACACTGGTTGCAATTATTCCTGTTATACGATGGAAGGACTGTTGTATTTTTATAGTATTTTATGCTTCTGGTGTTGACTTCTTAGGCCCCAGCTATTCGATGTGGTGGCGCAACGCACTAGAGTGAAGCCTATTTTGTCCGGATCGTAGAAATGACCATAACTTTCACACTGGATGCTATTATTCCTTTTATACGATGGAAAATATGTTGTATGTATTTTGTATTTGGTGCTTCTGGTGTTGATTTCATAGGCCCTAACTATTGGATCTGGTGGACCAACGCCCTAGAGTGAAGCCTAGGTTGCCCGGAATGTAGAAATGACCATTACCTTCACACTGGTTGCTATTATTCGTTTCATACGATGGAAAAACTCTTGCATTTATATTGTATTTTACGCTTCGGGCGTTCACTACTAAGGCCCTAACTCTTCGATCTGGTCGAGCAATGCCTCAGAGTTAAGTCTAGGATTCCCGGAACGTAGAAATGGCCGTTACTTTCACACTGGTTGCAATTAGTCCTGTTATGCGATGGAAAGCTGTTGTATTTATATTGTATTTTATGTTTCTGGCGTTGACTTCTTAGGCCCGAACTATTGGATCTGGTGGACCAACGCCCTACAGTGAAGCCTAGAATGCCCGGAACGTAGAACTGACCATCACCTTCACCCTTGTTGGAACTATTCCTGTTATACGATGGAAAAACTGTTGTATCTTTATTGTATTTTATGCTTCGGTCGTTGACTTCTAATGCCATAAATATTCGATCTGGTGGTGGAACGCCCTAGGGTGTAGCCTAGGCTGCCCGTAACGTAGAAATGACCATATGTTTCACAATGGTTGCAATTACTCCTGCTATACGATGGAAAAACTGTTGTATTTATATTGTATTTTCTGCTTCTGGCGTTGACTTCTAAGGCTGTAGCTATTCGATGTGGTGGAGCAGCGCCCTAGAGTGAAGCCGAGGTTGCCCGGAACGTAGAAATGACCATTACTTTCACACTGGTTGCAATTATTCGTTTTATACAATGGAAAAACTGTTGTACTTAGATGGTATTTTATGCTTCTTGCGTTAATTTCTAAGTCCCTAGCTATTCGATCTGGTGGAGGAGCGCCCTAGAGCGGAGCCTAGGTTTCCCGGTACGTAGAAATGACCATCACTTTCGCAACGGGTTGCAATTACTCCTGTTATACGATGGAAAGGCTGTTGTATTTTTATTCTACTTTATGCTTCTGGCGTTGACTTCTTAGGTCCTAACTATTCGATCTGGTGGAGCAACGGCCTATAGTGAAGCCTAGGGTGCCCGGAACGTAGAAATGACCATCACTTTCAAACTGGTTGCAATTATTCCTGTTGTACGATGGAAAAGCTATTGTATTTTTATTGCATTTTATGCTTCGGGCGTTGGCTTCTAAGACCCTGACTCATCAATCTGTTGGAGCAACGCCCTAGGGTGATGCCTAGGTTGCCCGGAAAGTAGAAATGACCATCACTTTCAAACTGGTTGCAATTATCCCTGCTGTACGATGGAAAAACTGTTGTATTTATATTGTATTTTATGCTTCTGGCGTTGACTTCTAAGGCCCTAACTATTCGATCTAGTCTAGCAACGCCCTAGAGAGAAGTCTAGGTTGCCCGGATCGTAGATATGAACATTACCTTTACGCTTGTTGCAATTATTCCTGTTATACGATGAAAAAACTGTTGCATTTTTATTGTCTTTTATGGTTCAGGCGTTGACTTCTAAGGCCGTAGCTATTCGATGTGGTGGAACAACGCCATAGAGTGAAGCGTAGGTTGCCCGGAACGTAGAAGTGACCATAACTTTCACACTGGTTGCTATTATCCGTTTTATACGATGGAAGGACTGTTCTATTTATTTTGTATTTTATGCTTCTGGCGTTGACTTCTAAGGCCCTAACTCTCCGATCTGGTGGAGCATGCCTGAGAGTTAAGTCTAGGATGCCCGGAACGTAGAACTGACCATCACCTTCACCCTGGTTGGAATTATTCCTGTTATACGATGGAAAAACTGTTGTATCTTTATTGTATTTTATGCTTCGGACGTTGACTTCTAATGCCATAACTATTCGATCTGGTGGAGTAACGCCCTAGGGTGTGGCCTAGGTTGCCCGGAACGTAGAAATGACCATACCTTTCACACTCGTTGCAATTATTCGTTTTATACGATGGAAAAACTGTTGTATCTATATTGTATTTTATGCATCTGGTGTTAACTTCTTTGGCCCTAACTATTCGATCTTCTGGACCAACGCCCCGGAGTGAAGCCTAGGTCGCACGGAATGTAGAAATGACCATCAGTTTCACTATGGTTGCAATTATTCCTGTTATACGATGGAATATCTGTTCTACTTTTATTTTACGTTATGCTTCTGGCGTTGACTTGTAGGGCCCTAGCTATTCGATCTGGTGGAACAACGCCATTGAGTGAAGCCTATCTTGCCCGAAACGTAGAAATGACCAGTCCTTTCACACTGGTTGCAATTATTCTTGCTATACGATGGAAAGACTGTTGTATTTTTATTATACTTTATGCTTCTGGCGTTGACTTCTTAGGCCATAACTATTCGATCTGGTGGAACAACGCCCTATAGCGAAACATAGGTTGCCCGGAACGTAGAAATGACCATACCTTTCACACTCGTTGCAATCATTCGTTTTATACGATGGAAAAACTGTTGTATTTATATTGTATTTTATGCTTCTGGCGTTGACTTCTTCGGCACTAACTATTCCATCTGATGGAACAACGCCATAGAGTGAAGCCTATCTTGCCCGAAACGTAGAAATGACCATGGCTTTCACACTGATTGCAATTATTCGTCTTATACGATGGAACGACTGTTGTATTTGATTTGTATTTTATGCTTCTGGCGTTTTCTTCTAAGGCCGTAGCGACTCGATGTGGTGGGGCAACGCCCTAGAGTGAAGGGTAGGTTGCCTGGATCGTAGAAATAACAATTACTTTCTCACTGGTTGCAATTATTCGTTTTATACGATGGAAAAACTGTTGTATGTATTTTGTATTTGGTGCTTCTGGCGTTGACTTCTTAGGCCCTAACTACTGGATCTGGTGGTCCAACGCCCTAGAGTGAACCCTAGGTTGCCCGGAACGTAGAAATGACCATATCTTTCACACTGGTTGCTATTGTTCCTGTTATACGATGGAAAAGCTGTTGCATTTATATTGTATTTTACGCTTCTGACGTTGACTTATAAGGCGCTAACTATTCGATCGGGTGGAGCAACGCCCTTGAGTGAAGCCTAGGTTGCCCGGAACGTGGAAATGACCATTACATTCACACTGGTTGCTATTATTCCTTTTATACGATGGAAAATATGTTGTGTGTATTTTGTATTTGGCGCTTCTGGCGTTGATTTCATAGGCCCTAACTATTGGATCTGGAGGACCAACGCCCTAGAGTGAAGCCTAGGTTGCCCGGAATGTAGAAATGACCATTACCTTCACACTGGTTGCTATTATTCGTTTCATACGATGGAAAAACTGTTGCATTTATATTGTATTTTACGCTTCGGGCGTTCACTACTAAGGCCCTAACTTTTCGATCTGGAGGAGCAATGCCTCAGAGTTAAGTCTAGGATTCCCGGAACGTAGAAATGGCCGTTACTTTCACACTGGTTGCAATTAGTCCTGTTATGCGATGGAAAGCTGTTGTATTTATATTGTATTTTATGTTTCTGGCGTTGACTTCTTAGGCCCGAACTATTGGATCTGGTGGACCAACGCCCTACAGTGAAGCCTAGAATGCCCGGAACGTAGAACTGACCATCACCTTCACCCTTGTTGGAACTATTCCTGTTATACGATGGAAAAACTGTTGTATCTTTATTGTATTTTATGCTTCGGTCGTTGACTTCTAATGCCATAAATATTCGATCTGGTGGTGGAACGCCCTAGGGTGTAGCCTAGGCTGCCCGTAACGTAGAAATGACCATACGTTTCACACTCGTTGCAAATATTCGTTTTATACGATGGAAAAACTGTTGTATTTATATTGTATTTTATGCTTCTGGCGTTAACTTCTTAGGCCCTAACTATTCGATCTTCAGGACCAACGCCCCGGAGTGAAGCCTAGGTCGCCCGGAATGTAGAAATGACCATCACTTTCACTATGGTTGCACTTATTCCTGTTATACGATGGAATAACTGTCCTATTTTTATTTTACTTTATACTTCTGGCGTTCACTTCTTAGGCACTAGCTATTCGATCTGGTGGAACAATGCCATTGAGTGAAGCCTATTTTGCCCGAAACGTAGAAATGACCTGTACTTTCACACTGGTTGCAATTATTCATGGTATACGATGGAAAGACTGTTGTATTTTTATTATTCTTTATGCTTCTGGCGTTGACTAGTTAGGCCCTAACTATTCGATCTGGTGGAACAACGCCCTACAGCGAAACGTAGGTTGCCCGGAACATAGAAATGATAATACCTTTCACACTCGTTGCAATCATTTGTTTTATACGATGGAAAAACTGTTGTATTTATATTGTAGTTTATGCTTCTGGCGTTGACTTCTAAGGGCCTAACTCTTCTATCTGGTGGAACAATGCCTTAGAGTTAAGTCTAGGATGCCCGAAACGTCGAAATGGTCATTACTTTCACACTGGTTGCTATTATTCGTTTTGTACGATGGAAAACTGTTGTATTTATATTGTATTTTATGGTTCTGGCGTTGACTTCTAAGGCCCTAACTCTTCGATCTGGTGGAGCAATGCCTCAGAGTTAAGTCTAGGCTGCCCGAAACGTAGAAATGACCATATCTTTCACAATGGTTGCAATTACTCCTGCTATGCGATGGAAAAACTGTTGTATTTGTATTGTATTTTCTGCTTCTGGCGTTGACTTCTAAGGCTGTAGCTATTCGATGTGGTGGAGCAACGCCCTAGAGTGAAGCCGAGGTTGCCCGGAACGTAGAAATGAGCATTACTTTCACACTGGTTGCAATTATTCGTTTTATACAATGGAAAAACTGTTGTACTTAGATGGTATTTTATGCGTCCTGCGTTAATTTCTAAGTCCCTAGCTATTCGATCTGGTGGAGGAGCGCCCGAGAGCGGAGCCTAGGTTTCCCGGTACGTAGAAATGACCATCACTTTCGCAACGGGTTGCAATTACTCCTGTTATACGATGGAAAGGCTGTTGTATTTTTATTCTACTTTATGCTTCTGGCGTTGACTTCTTAGGTCCTAACTATTCGATCTGGTGGAGCAACGGCCTATAGTGAAGCCTAGGTTGCCCGGAACATAGAAATGACCATCACTTTCAAACTGGTTGCAATTATTCCTGTTGTACGATGGAAAAGCTATTGTATTTTTATTGCATTTTATGCTTCGGGCGTTGGCTTCTAAGACCCTGACTCATCAATCTGTTGGAGCAACGCCCTAGGGTGATGCCTAGGTTGCCCGGAAAGTAGAAATGACCATCACTTTCAAACTGGTTGCAATTATCCCTGTTGTACGATGGAAAGACTGTTGTATTTATATTGTATTTTATGCTTCTGGCGTTGACTTCTAAGGCCCTAACTATTCGATCTAGTGGAGCAACGACCTAGAGAGAAGCCTAGGTTGCCCGGATCGTAGATATGAACATTACCTTTACGCTTGTTGCAATTATTCCTGTTATACGATGAAAAAACTGTTGTATTTTTATTGTCTTTTATGGTTCAGGCGTTGACTTCTAAGGCCGTAGCTATTCGATGTGGTGGAACAACGCCATACAGTGAAGCGTAGGTTGCCCGGAACGTAGAAGTGACCATAACTTTCACACTGGTTGCTATTATCCGTTTTATACGATGGAAGGACTGTTCTATTTATTTTGTATTTTATGCTTCTGGCGTTGACTTCTAAGGCCCTAACTCTCCGATCTGGTGGAGCATGCCTGAGAGTTAAGTCCAGGATGCCCTGAACGTAGAACTGACCATCACCTTCACCCTGGTTGGAATTATTCCTGTTATACGATGGAAAAACTGTTGTATCTTTATTGTATTTTATGCTTCGGACGTTGACTTCTAATGCCATAACTATTCCATCTGGTGGTGCAACGCCCTAGGGTGTGGCCTAGGTTGCCCGGAACGTAGAAATGACAATACCTTTCACACTCGTTGCAATTATTCGTTTTATACGATGGAAAAACTGTTGTATTTATATTGTATTTTATGCATCTGGCGTTAACTTCTTTGGCCCTAACTATTCGATCTTCTGGACCAACGCCCCGGAGTGAAGCCTAGGTCGCACGGAATGTAGAAATGACCATCAGTTTCACTATGGTTGCAATTATTCCTGTTATACGATGGAATAACTGTTCTACTTTTATTTTACTTTATGCTTCTGGCGTTGACTTGTAGGGCCCTAGCTATTCGATCTGGTGGAACAACGCCATTGAGTGAAGCCTATCTTGCCCGAAACGTAGAAATGACCAGTACTTTCACACTGGTTGCAATTATTCATGCTATACGATGGAAAGACTGTTGTATTTTTATTATACTTTATGCTTCTGGCGTTGACTTCTTAGGCCATAACTATTCGATCTGGTGGTACAACGCCCTATACCGAAACATAGGTTGCCCGGAACGTAGAAATGACTATACCTTTCACACTCGTTGCAATCATTCGTTTTATACGATGGAAAAACTGTTGTATTTATATTGTATTTTATGCTTCTGGCGTTGACTTCTTCGGCACTAACTATTCCATCTGATCGAACAACGCCATAGAGTGAAGCCTATCTTGCCCGAAACGTAGAAATGACCATGGCTTTCACACTGATTGCAATTATTCGTCTTATACGATCGAACGACTGTTGTATTTGATTTGTATTTTATGGTTCTGGCGTTGACTTCTTAAGCCCTACATATTGGATCTGGTGGACCAGCGCCCTAGAGTGATGTCTAGGTTGCCCGGAACGTAGAAATGACCATAACATTCACACTGGTTACAATTATATGTTTTATACGATGGAAAAGCTGTTGTATTTATATTGCATTTTATGCTTCTGGCGTTGACTTCTCAGGCCCTAACTATTCGATGTGGTGGAACAACGCCCTAGTGTGAAACCTGGGTTGCCCGGATCGTAGGAATGAATATCACTTTCACACTGGTTGCAATTATTCGTGTTAGACGATGGAAAAACTGTTGCATTTTTATTGTATTTTATGCTCCTGGTGCTGACTTCTTAGGCCCTAACTATTCGATCTGGTGGATCAACGCCTCAGATTTATATCTAGGATGCCCGGAACGTAGAAATGGCCGTCACTTTCACACTGGTTGCAATTATTCGTTTTATACGATGGAAAAGCTGTTGTATTTATATTGTATTTTATGCTTCCGGAGATGACTTCCAAGGCCCTAACTCTACGATCTGGTGGAGCAATGCTTCAGAGTGAAGCCTAGGTTGCCTGGAACGTGGAAATGGCCACCACTTTCACACTGGTTGCAATTATTCCTGTTATACGATGGACAAACTGTTGTACTTTTATTGTATTTTATGCTTCGGGCGTTGACTTCTAAGGCTCTAACTATTCGATCTGGTGGAGCAACGCCCTAGAGTGAACCCTAGTCTTTACGGAACGTAGAAACGGCCATTACTTTCACACTGGTTGCAATCATTCCTGTTATACGATGGAAAAACTGTTGTATTCTTAATGTATTTTATGCTTCTGGCGTTGACTTCTTAGGCCCTAACTATTCGATCTGGTGGGGCAACACCCTAGACAGAAGCCTAGGTTGCCGAAACGTAGAAATAACCATTACTTTCACTCTGGTTGCAATTATTCAAGCTATACGACGGAAAAACTGTTGTATTATTATTGTATTTTATGTTTCTGGCGTTGACTTCTAAGGTCCTAGCTATTCGATCTCTTGGGGCAATTTCCAAGAGTGAAGCCAATGTTGCCCGGAACGTAGAAATGACCATTACATTCACACTGTTTGCAATTACTCCTTTTATTCGATGGAAAAACTGTTGTATTTTATTGTATTTTGTGTTTCTGGCGTTGCTCTCTAAGGTCCTAGCTATTCGATCTCTTGGGGCAGTGTCCAAGAGTGAAGCCTATGTTGCCCGGAACGTAGAAATGACCATTACTTTCACACTGGTTGGAATTTTTCTTTTTATACGATGGAAAAGCTGTTGTATTTTTATTGTGTATTATGCGTCTGGCGTTGACTTCTAAGGCCCTAACTCTTCGATCTGGTGGAGCAACGCCCTAGAGTGAAGCCTAGGATGCCCGGAACGTAGAAATGACCATTACTTTCACACTGGTTGCAATTATTCGTTTTATACGATGGAAAAACTGTAGTATTTTTATTGTATTTTATGCTTCTGGCGTTGAATTCTAAGGCCGTAGCTGTTAGATGTGGTGGAGAAACGCCCTAGTCTGACGTCCAGGTTGCCCGGAACGTAGAAATGACCATTACTTACACATTGTTTGTAATTATTCATTTTATATGATGGAAAAACTGTTGTACTTGTATTGTATTTTATTCTCCTGGCGTTGACTTCTTATGCCCTAACTATTCGATCTGGTGGAACAACGCCCCTGTGTGACGCCCAGGTTGCCCGGAACGTAGAAATGACCATTACATACACAATGTTTGCAATTATTCATTTTATATGATGGAAAAACTGTTGTACTTGTATTGTATTTTATTCTTCTGGCGTTGACTTCTTAGGCCCTAACTATTCGACCTGGTGGAACAACGCCCTGGAGTGTAGCATAGGTTGCCCGAAACGTAGAAATGACCATTACTTTCACACTGGTTGCAATTATTCCTTTTATACGATGGAAAAACTGTTGTATCTTTATTGTGTTTTATGCTTCTGGCGTTGACTTCTAAGTTCCTAGCTATTCGATCTCGTGGGGCAACGTCCAAGAGTGAAGCCTATGTTGCCGGCAACGTAGAAATGACCTTTACGTTCACACTGGTTGCAATTATTCCTTTTATACGATGGAAAAATTGTTGTATTTTTATTGTATTTTATGCGTCTGGCGTTGTATTCTAAGGCCCTAGCAATTCGACCTGGTGGAACAACGCCGTAGAGTGTAGCATAGGTTGCCCGAAACGTAGAAATGACCATTACTTTCACACTGGTTGCAATTATTCCTTTTATACGATGGAAAGACTGTTGTATTTTTATTGTTCTTTATGCGTCTGGCGTTGTTTTCTAAGGCCCTAACTATTCGATCTGGTGGAGCAACGCCCTGGAGTGAAGCCTAGGGTGTCCGGAACGTAGAAATGACCATGACTTTCACACCGGTTGCAATTATTCCTGTTATACGATGGAAGAACTGTTGTATTTTTGTTTTATATTATGCTTCTGGCGTTGACTTCTAAGGCCGTAACTATTCGATCTGGTGCAGCAACGCCCTAGAGTGAAGCCTAGGTTGCCCGGAACGTAGAAATGACCATAACTTTCACACTGGTTGCAATTACTCGTTTTATACGACGGAAAAGCTGTTGGATTTATATTCTGTTTTATGCTTCTGGCGTTGACTTCTTAGGCCCTAACAATTCTATCTGGTGGGGCAACGCCCTAGAGCGAAGCCTAGGTTGCCGGAACGTAGAAATAACCATTGCTTTCACTCTGGCTGCAACTATTCCTGTTATACGGTGGAAAAACTGTTGTGTTTTTATTGTATTTCATGCTTCTGGCGTTGACTTCTAACGCCCTAGCTATTCAATCTGATGGAGCCACGGCCTCGAGTGAAGCCTAGGTTGCCCGGAACGTAGAAATGTCCATTAATTTCACAATGGTTGCAATAATTCCTGCAATGCTGTGGAAAAACTTCTGCATTTATGTTGTGTTTTATGTTTCCGGCCTTGACTTCCAAGGCCCGAACTCTTCGATCTGGTGGAGCAACGCCCTGGAGTGAAGCCTATTTTGCCCGAAACGTTGAAATGTCCATTAATTTCACACTGGTTGCAATTATCCATTCTATACCCTGGAAAAACTGTTGTATTTTATTGTATTTTATACTTCTGGCGCTGACTTCTTAGGACCTCACTATTCCATCTGGTGGCACAGCGCCCTAGGGTGAAGCCAAGATTGCGCGGAACGTAGAAATGACCATAACTTTCACAATGGTTATTATAATTCGTTTTATATGATGGAAAAACTGTTGTATTTATATTGTATTTTATGCTTCTGTCGTTCACTTCTTAGGACCTAACTATTCGATCTGGTGGAGCAACGGCCTAGCGTGAAGCCTAGGTTGCTCGAAATGTAGAACTGACCATAGCTTTCACACCGGTTGCAATTATTCGTTTTATACGATGGAAAAGCTGTTGTAGTTATATCGTATTTTATGCTTCTGGCGTTGACTTCTTAGGCCCTGACTATTCCACTGGTAGCAATTATTCGTTTTATACAATGGAAAAACTGTTCTATTTATTTTGTATTTAATGTTTCTGGCGTTGACTTCTTAGACCCTAACTATTCCATCTGGTGGAACAACGCCCTAGAGTAAAGCCCAGGTTGCGCGGAACGTAGAAATGACCATAACTTTCACACTGGTAGCAATTATTCGTTTGATACAATGGAAAAACTGTTCTATTTATTTTGTATTTAATGCTTCGGGCGTTGACTTCTAAGGTCCTAACTATTCGATCAGGTGGAGCAACGCCCTAGAGTGAAGCCTAGGTTGCTCGAAATGCAGAAATGACCATAACTTTCACACTCGTTGCAATTACTCATTTTATACAATGGAAAAACTGTGGTACTTATACTGTATTTTATTCTTATGGCGTTGAATTCTAAGTCGCTAGCTATTCGATCTGGTGGAGCAACGCCCTAGAGTGATACCTAGGTTACCCGGAACGTAGAAATGTCCAGTACTTTCATACTGTTTGCAGTTATTTCTGTTATACGATGGAAAAACTGTTGCATCTTTATCGTATTTTATGCTTCTGGCGTTGACTTCTTAGGACGTAACTATTCGATCTGGTGGAGCAACGCCCTGGAGTGAAACCTGGGTTGCACGGAACGTAGAAATGACCACTACTATCACACTGGTTGCAAGTTATTCCTGCTATATGATGGAAAAACTGCTGTATTTTTATTGCATTTTATGCTTCTGGCGTTGACTTCTTACGCCCTAACTATTCGATCTGGTGGAGAAACGCCATAGGGTGAAACGTAGATTTCCCGGAACGTAGAAATGACCATTACTTTCACAATGTCTGCAATTATACATTTTATACGATGGAAAAACTGTTGTACTTGAATTGTATTTTATCCTTCTGGCATTGACTTCATAGGCCCTAACTATTCGATCTGGTAAAACAACGCCCTTGAGTGAAGCCTAGATTGCCCGGAACGTAGAGATGACCATTACTTTCACACTGGTTGCAATTATTCGTTTTATACGATGGAAAAACTGTAGTATTTTTATTGTATTTTATGCTTCTGGCGTTGAATTCTAAGGCCGTAGCTGTTAGATGTGGTGGAGAAACGCCCTAGTCTGACGTCCAGGTTGCCCGGAACGTAGAAATGACCGTTACTTACACATTGTTTGTAATTATTCATTTTATACGATGGAAAAACTGTTGTACTTGTATTGTATTTTATTCTCCTGGCGTTGACTTCTTATGCCCTAACTATTCGATCTGGTGGAACAACGCCCCTGTGTGACGCCCAGGTTGCCCGGAACGTAGAAATGACCATTACATACACAATGTTTGCAATTATTCATTTTATATGATGGAAAAACTGTTGTACGTGTATTGTATTTTATTCTTCTGGCGTTGACTTCTTAGGCCCTAACTATTCGATCTGGTGGAACAACGCCCTAGAGTGAAGCGTAGGTTGCCCGGAACGTAGAAATGACCATTACTTTCCACTGTTTGCAAATATACATTATATACGATGGAAAAGCTGTTGTATTTATATTGTATTTTATGCTCCTGGCGTTGACTTCTTAGGACCTAACTATCTGATCTGGTAGAGCACCGCCCTAGAGTAAAGCCTAGGATGCCCGGAACGTAGAACATACCATTACCTTCACACTGGTTGCAATTATTCCTCTTATACGAAGGAAAAACTGTTGCATCTTTTTTGTATTTTATGGTTCTGGCGTTGACTTCTTAGGCCCTAACTATTCGATCTGGTGGAGCGACGCCCTAGACTGAAACCTAGGTTGCCCGGAACGTAGAAATGACCATGACTTTCACACCGGTTGCAATTATTCCTGTTATACGATGGAAGAACTGTTGTATTTTTGTTTTATTTTATGCTTCTGGCGTTGACTTCTAAGGCCGTAACTATTCGATCTGGTGCAGCAACGCCCTAGAGTGAAGCCTAGGTTGCCCGGATCGTAGAAATGACCATAACTTTCACACTGGTTGCAATTACTCGTTTTATACGACGGAAAAGCTGTTGGATTTATATTCTGTTTTATGCTTCTGGCGTTGACTCCTTAGGCCCTAACAATTCTATCTGGTGGGGCAACGCCCTAGAGCGAAGCCTAGGTTGCCGGAACGTAGAAATAACCATTGCTTTCACTCTGGCTGCAACTATTCCTGTTATACGGTGGAAAAACTGTTGTGTTTTTATTGTATTTCATGCTTCTGGCGTTGACTTCTAACGCCCTAGCTATTCAATCTGATGGAGCCACGGCCTCGAGTGAAGCCTAGGTTGCCCGGAACGTAGAAATGTCCATTAATTTCACAATGGTTGCAATAATTCCTGCAATGCTGTGGAAAAACTTCTGCATTTATGTTGTGTTTTATGTTTCCGGCCTTGACTTCCAAGGCCCGAACTCTTCGATCTGGTGGAGCAACGCCCTGGAGTGAAGCCTATTTTGCCCGAAACGTTGAAATGTCCATTAATTTCACACTGGTTGCAATTATTCATTCTATACCCTGGAAAAACTGTTGTATTTTATTGTATTTTATACTTCTGGCGCTGACTTCTTAGGCCCTCACTATTCCATCTGGTGGCACAGCGCCCTAGGGTGAAGCCAAGATTGCGCGAAACGTAGAAATGACCATAACTTTCACAATGGTTATTATAATTCGTTTTATATGATGGAAAAACTGTTGTATTTATATTGTATTTTATGCTTCTGGCGTTGACTTCTAAGGCCCTAAATATTCGATCTGGTGGAGCAACGCCCTAGAGTGAAGCCTAGGCTGCTCGGAATGTAGAAATGACCATAAGTTGCATACTGGTTGCAATTATGCGTTTTATACGATAGAAAAACTGTTGTATTTATATTGTACTTTATGCTTCTGGCGTTGACTTCTTAGGCCCTGACTATTCCACTGGTAGCAATTATTCGTTTTATACAATGGAAAAACTGTTCTATTTATTTTGTATTTAATGCTTCGGGCGTCGACTTCTAAGCCCCTAACTGTTTGATCTGGAGGAGCAACGCCCTAGAGTGAAGCCTTGGTTGCCCGGAACGTAGAAATGACCATAACTTTCACACTGGTTGCTACTATTCGTTTTATACGATGGAAAAACTGTTATATTTATATTGTATTTTATGCTTCTGGCGTTGACTTCTAAGGCCCTAAATATTCGATCTGGTGGAGCAACGCCCTAGAGTGAAGCCTAGGCTGCTCGGAATGTAGAAATGACCATAAGTTGCATACTGGTTGCAATTATGCGTTTTATACGATAGAAAAACTGTTGTATTTATATTGTACTTTATGCTTCTGGCGTTGACTTCTAAGGCTCTAAATATTCGATCTGGAGGAGCAATGCCTCAGAGTTAAGTCTAGGATGCCCGAAACGCCGAAATGGTCATAACTTTCACGCTTGTTGCAATTATTCCTGTTATAAGATGAAAAGACTGTTGTATTTTTATTGTATTTTATGCTTCAGGCGTGGACTTCTGAGGCCGTAGCTATTCGATGTGGTGGAAGAACGCCATACAGTGAAGCCTATGTTGCCCGGAACGTAGAAATGACCACTACTTTCACACTGTTTGCAATTATTCATTTAATACGATGGAAATGCTGTTGTATATATATCGTATTTTATGCTTCGGGCGTTGACTTCTTAGGCCCTAGCACGTCGATCTGGTGGAGCAACGCCCGACAGTGAAACCTAGGTTATCCGGAACGTAGAAATGACCAGTACATTCACACTGGTTGCAGTTATACCTGTTAAACGATGGAAAAACTGTTGCATCTTTATTGTATTTTATGCTTCTGGCGCTGACTTCTAAGGCCGTAACTATTCGATCGGGTGGAGCAACGCCCTAGAGTGAAGCCTAGGTTGGCCGGAACGTAGAAATGACCATTACTTTCACACTGTTTGCAAATATACATTATATACGATGGAAAAGCTGTTGCATTTATATTGTATTTTATGCTTCTGGCGTTGACTTCTTAGGCCCTAACTATTCGATCTGTTGGAGCAACGCCCTAGGGTGAAGCCTAGGTTGCCCGGAACGTAGAAATGACTATAACTTTCACACTGGTAGCAATTATTCGTTTTATACAAAGGAAAACCTGTTCGATTTATTTTGTATTTTATGTTTCGGGCGTTGACTTCTAAGGCCCTAACTGTTTGATCTGGTGGGCCAACGCCCTAGAATGAAGCCTAGGTTGCCCGGAACGTAGAAATGACCATATCTTTCACACTGTTTGCAATTATTAATTTATTCGATGCCAAAGGTGTTGTGTTTATATTGTATTTTATGCTTCTGGTATTGACTTCTTAGGCCCCAACTATTCGATCTGGAGGAGCAATGCCTCAGAGTTAAGTCTAGGATGCCCGAAACGCCGGAATGATCATTACTTTCACGCTTATTGCAATTATTCCTGTGATACGATGAAAAGACTGTTGTATTTTTATTGTATCTTATGCTCCTGGCGTCGACTTCTAAGGCCCTAACTATTCGATCTGGTGGAGCAACGCCCTAGAGTGAAACCTAGGATGCCCGGAACGTAGAAATGACCATTACATTCACACTGGTTACAATTATTCCTGTTATACGATGGAAAAACTGTTGCATTTTTATTGTTTTCTATGCTTCTGGCGTTTAGTTCTAAGTCGCTAGCTATTCGATCTGGTGGAGCAACGACCTAGTGTGAAGCCTAGGTTGCCCGGAACGTAGAAATGACAATTACTTTCACACTGTTTGGTATTATTCATTTTGCACGATGGAAAAGCTGTTGTATTTATATTGTATTTTATGCCTCTGGCGTTGACTTCTAAGGCCGTAGCTATTAGATGTGGTGGAGCAACGCCCTAGAGTGACGCCTAGGTTGCCCGGAACGTAGAAATGACCATTACTTTCACAATGTTTGCAATTATTCATTTTATACGATGGAAAAACTTTTATACTTATATTGTTTTTTATTCTTCTGGCGTTGACTTCTTAGGCCCTAACTATTCGATCTGGTGGAACAACGCCCTAGAGTGAAGACTAGGTTGCCCGGAACATGGAAATGACCATTACTTTCAGACTGTTTGCAAATATACATTATATACGGAGGAAAAGCTGTTGTATTTATATTGTATTTTATGCTTCTGGCGTTGACTTCTTACGACCTAACTATTTGATCTGGTGGAGCACCGCCCTAGAGTGAAGCCTAGGCTGCCCGGAACGTAGAACATACCATTACCTTCACACTGGTTGCAATTATTCCTGTTATACGATGTAAAAACTGTTGCACCTTTATTGTACTTTATGCTTCTGGCGTTGACTTCATAGGCCCTGACTATTCGATCTGGTGGAACAACGCCCTGGGGTGAAGCCTAGGTTGCCGGGAAAGTAGAAATGACTATAACTTTCACACTGGTTGCAATTATTCGTTTAATACGATGGAAAAGCTGTGGAATCTTTATTGTATTTTATTCATCTGGGTCAGACTTCTAAGGCCGTAGCTATTAGATGTGGTGGAGCATCGCCCTAGAGTGACGCCTAGGTTGCCCGGAACGTAGAAATGACCATTACTTTCACAATGTTTGCAATTATTCATTTTATACGATGGAAAAACTTTTGTACTTATATTGTATTTTATTCTTCTGGCGTTGACTTTTTAGGCCCTAATTATTCGATCTGGTGGAACAACGCCCTAGAGTGAAGACTAGGTTGCCCGGAACGTAGAAATGACCATCACTTTCACACGGGTTGCAATTATTCTTTTTATACGATGGAAAAGCTTTTGTATTTATATCGTATTTTATGCTTCTGGCGTTGACTTCTTAGGCCGCAGCTATTCGATCTGGTGGAGCAACGCCCTGGAGTGAAGCCTAGGTTGCGCGGAACGTAGAATTGGCCATCACTTTCAAACTGGTTGCAATTATTCCTGTTATACGATGGAAACACTGTTGTATTTTTATTGCATTTTATCCTTCGGGCGTTGACTTCTAAGGCCCTAACTATTCGATCTGGTGGAACAACGGCCTAGGGTGAAGCCTCGGTTGCCCGGAACGTAGAAATGACCATAATTTTCACACTGGTTGCAATTAATCCTTTTATGCGATGGAAAAACTGTTCTATTGATTTCGTATTTTACGCTTCGGGCGTTGACTTCTAAGGCAATAGCTATTTGATCTGGTGGAGCAACGCCCTAGAGTAAAGCCTAGGTTGCCGGGAACGTAGAAGTGACCATCACTTTCAAACTGGTTGCAATTAATCCTTTTATACGATGGAAAAACCGATGTATTTTTATTGCTTTTTATGCTTCCGGCGTTGACTTCTAAGGCCCTAACTATTTTATCTGGTGGATCAGCGCCCTAGAGTGAAGCCTAGGTTGCCCGGAACGTAGAAATGATCATAACTTTCACACTGGTTGCAATTATTCTTTTTATACGATGGAAAAGCTTTTGTATTTACATCGTATTTTATGCTTCTGGCGTTGACTTCTTTGGCCGCAACTATTCGATCTGGTGGAGCAACGCCCTGGAGTGAAGCCTAGGTTGCGCGGAACGTGGAATTGGCCATCACTTTCAAACTGGTTGCAATTATTCCTGTTATATGATGGAAGAACTGTTCTATTTATTTTGTATTTTATGCTTCGGGCGTTGACTTGTAAGGTCCTACCTGTTCGATCTGGTGGAGCAACGCCCTAGAGTGAAGCCTAGGTTGCCCGGAACGTAGAAATGACCATAATTTTCACACTGGTGCTATTATTCGTTTTATACGATGGAAAAACTGTTATATTTATATTGTATTTTATGCTTCTGGCGTTGACTTCTTAGCCCCTAACTATTCGATCTGGTGGAACAACGCCCTAGAGTGAAGCCTAGGTTGCCTATAACGTAGAAATGACCATCACTTTCACAAGGTTTGCAACTATTCCTGTTATAGGATGGAAAGACGGTTGTATTTTTATTGTATTTTATGCATCAGGCGTTGACTGCTGAGGCCGTAGCTATTCGATGTGGTGGAAGAACGCCATAGAGTGAAGCCTAGATTGCTCGGAACGTAGAAATGACCATAAGTTTCATACTGGTTGCAATTATTCGTTTTATACGATGGATAAACTGTTGTATTTATATTGTATTTTATGCTTCTGGCGTTCACTTCTTAGGCCCTAACTGTTCGATCTGGTGGAACAACGGCCTAGGGTGAAGCCTCGGTTGCCCGGAACGTAGAAATAACCATAACTTTTACACTGGTATCAATTATTCGTTTTATACAATGGAAGAACTGTTCTATTTATTTTGTATTTTATGCTTCGGGCGTTGACTACTAAGGCTCTACCTGTTTGATCTGGTGGAGCAACGTCCTAGAGTGAAGCCTAGGTTGCCCGGAACGTAGAAATGACCATTATTTTCACACTGGTGCTATTATTCGTTTTATACGATGGAAAAGCTGTTGTATTTATACCGTATTTTATGCTTCTGGCGATGTCTTCTTATGCCCTAACTATTCCATCTGGTGGAACAACGCCCTAGGGTGAAGCCTAGGTTGCCCGGAAAGTAGAAATGACCATCGCTTTCAAACTGGTTGCAATTAATCCTTTTATGCGATGGAAAAACTGTTCTATTTATTTTGTATTTTATGCTTCGGGCGTTGACTTCTAAGGCAATAGCTATTTTATCTGTTGGAGCAACGCCCTAGGGTGAAGCCTAGGTTGTCCGGAACGTAGAAATGACGTTAACTTTCGTACTGGCTGCAATTACTCGTTTTATACGATTGAAGAACTGTTGTATTTATATTGTATTTTATGCTTCTGGCGTTGACTTCTTATGCCCCAACTTTCCATCTGGTGGAGCAACGCCCTATGGTAAAGCCTAGGTTGCCCGGAACGTAGAAATGACCATAACTTTCACACCGGTAGCAATTATTCGTTTTATACGATGGAACAACTGTTCTATTTATTATGTATTTTATGCTTCGGGCGTTGACTTCTAAGGCCCTAAATATTCAATTTGTTGAAGCAACGCCCTATGGTGAAGACTAGGTTGCCCGGAAAGTAGAAATGACCATAACTTTCATACTGGTTGCAATTATTCGTTTTATGCGATGGAAAAACTGTTGTATTTATATTGTATTTTTGCTTCTGGCGTTCACTTCTTAGGCCCTAACTATTTGATCTGGTGGAACAACGGCCTAGGGTGAAGCCTAGGTTGCCCGGAACGTAGAAATGATCATAACTTTCACACTGGTTGCAATTATTCTTTTTATACGATGGAAAAGCTTTTGTATTTATATCGTATTTTATGCTTCTGGCGATGACTTCTTTGGCCGCAACTATTCGATCTGGTGGAATAACGCCCTGGAGTGAAGCCTAGGTTGCGCGGAACGTGGAATTGGCCATCACTTTCAAACTGGTTGCAATTATTCCTGTTATATGATGGAAGAACTGTTCTATTTATTTTGTATTTTATGCTTCGGGCGTTGACTTGTAAGGTCCTACCTGTTCGATCTGGTGGAGCAACGCCCTAGAGTGAAGCCTAGGTTGCCCGGAACGTAGAAATGACCATAATTTTCACACTGGTGCTATTATTCGTTTTATACGATGGAAAAACTGTTATATTTATATTGTATTTTATGCTTCTGTCGTTGACTTCTTAGCCCCTAACTATTCGATCTGGTGGAACAACGCCCTAGAGTGAAGCCTAGGTTGCCTATAACGTAGAAATGACCATCACTTTCACAAGGTTTGCAACTATTCCTGTTATAGGATGGAAAGACGGTTGTATTTTTATTGTATTTTATGCATCAGGCGTTGACTGCTGAGGCCGTAGCTATTCGATGTGGTGGAAGAACGCCATAGAGTGAAGCCTAGATTGCTCGGAACGTAGAAATGACCATAAGTTTCATACTGGTTGCAATTATTCGTTTTATACGATGGATAAACTGTTGTATTTATATTGTATTTTATGCTTCTGGCGTTCACTTCTTAGGCCCTAACTATTCGATCTGGTGGAACAACGGCCTAGGGTGAAGCCTCGGTTGCCCGGAACGTAGAAATAACCATAACCTTTACACTGGTATCAATTATTCGTTTTATACAATGGAAGAACTGTTCTATTTATTTTGTATTTTATGCTTCGGGCGTTGACTACTAAGGCTCTACCTGTTTGATCTGGTGGAGCAACGCCCTAGAGTGAAGCCTAGGTAGCCCGGAACGTAGAAATGACCATTATTTTCACACTGGTGCTATTATTCGTTTTATACGATGGAAAAGCTGTTGTATTTATACCGTATTTTATGCTTCTGGCGATGTCTTCTTATGCCCTAACTATTCCATCTGGTGGAACAACGCCCTAGGGTGAAGCCTAGGTTGCCCGGAAAGTAGAAATGACCATCGCTTTCAAACTGGTTGCAATTAATCCTTTTATGCGATGGAAAAACTGTTCTATTTATTTTGTATTTTATGCTTCGGGCGTTGACTTCTAAGGCAATAGCTATTTTATCTGTTGGAGCAACGCCCTAGGGTGAAGCCTAGGTTGTCCGGAACGTAGAAATGACGTTAACTTTCGTACTGGTTGCAATTACTCGTTTTATACGATTGAGGAACTGTTGTATTTATATTGTATTTTATGCTTCTGGCGTTGACTTCTTATGCCCCAACTTTCCATCTGGTGGAGCAACGCCCTATGGTAAAGCCTAGGTTGCCCGGAACGTAGAAATGACCATAACTTTCACACCGGTAGCAATTATTCGTTTTATACGATGGAAAAACTGTTCTATTTATTTTGTATTTTATGCTTCGGGCGTTGACTTCTAAGGCCCTAAATATTCAATTTGTTGAAGCAACGCCCTAGGGTGAAGACTAGGTTGCCCGGAAAGTAGAAATGACCATAACTTTCATACTGGTTGCAATTATTCGTTTTATGCGATGGAAAAACTGTTGTATTTATATTGTATTTTTGCTTCTGGCGTTCACTTCTTAGGCCCTAACTATTTGATCTGGTCGAACAACGGCCTAGGGTGAAGCCTAGGTTGCCCGGAACGTAGAAATGACCCTAACTTTCATACTGGTAGCAATTATTCGTTTTATATGATGGAAAAACTGTTGTATTTATTTTGTATTTTATGCTTCTGGCGCTGACTTCTAGGGCACTAACTATTCGTTCTGGTGGAGCAGCGCCCTAGCGTGAAGCCTAGGTTGCCCGGAACGTAGAAATGACCATCACTTTCAAACTGGTTGCAATTATTCGTTTTATATGATGGAAGAACTGTTGTATTTATATTGTATTTTATGCTGCTGGCGTTCACTTCTTAGGCCCTAACTATTCGATCTGGTGGAACAACGCCCTGAGGTGAAGCCTAGGTTGCCGGAACGTAGAAATGATCATAACTTTCAAACTGGTTGCTATTATTCGTTTTATACTACGGAAAAACTGTTCTATTTATTTTGTATTTTATGCTTCGGGCGTTGACTTCGAAGGAACTAACTGTTTGATCTGTTGGAGCAACGCCCTAGAGTGAATCCTAGGTTGCCCGGAACGTAGAAATGACCATAACTTTCACACTGGATGCTATTATTCGTTCTATACGATGGAAAAACTGTTCTATTTATTTTGTATTTTATGCATCGGGCGTTGACTTCTAAGGCCCTAACAATTCGATCTGGTGGAACAGCGCCCTAGAGTGAAGCCTAGGTTGCCTGGAACGTACAAATGACCATCACTTTCACACGGGTTGCAATTATTCCAGTTATAGGATGGAAAGACTGTTGTATTTTTATTGTATTCTATGGTTCAGGCGTTGACTTCTGAGGCCGTAGCCATTCGATGTGGTGGAAGAACGCCATAGAGTGAAGCCTAGGTTGCCCGGAACGTAGAAATGACCAGTACTTTCACACTGTTTGCAGTTATTCCTGCTATACGATGGAAAAACTGTTGCATCTTTATTGAATTTTATGCTTCTGGCGTTGACTTCTAAGGCCCTAACTATTCTATCTGGTGGATCAACGCCCTAGAGTGAAGCCTAGGTTGCTCCGAATGTAGAAGTGACCATAACATTCACACTGGTTGAAATTGTTCGTTTTATAGGATGGAAAAACTGTTATATTTATATTGTATTTTATGCTTCTGGCGTTGTCTTCTTATGCCGTAACTATTCGATCTGGTGGAGCAACGCCCTGGAGTGAAGCCTAGGTTGCGCGGAACGTAGAATTGGCCATCACTTTCAAACTCGTTGCAATTATTCCTGTTAGATGATGGAAACACTGTTGTATTTTTATTGCATTTTATGCTTCGGGCGTTGACTTCTGAGGCCCTAACTATTCGATCTGGTGGATTACCGCCCTAGAGTGAAGCCTAGGTTGCCCGGAACATAGAAATGACCCTCACTTTCAAACTGGTTGCAATTATTCCTGTCATATGATGGAAAAACTGTTGTATTTTTATTGCATTTTATGCTTCGGGCATTGACTTCTAAGGTCCTAACCATTCAATCTGTTGGAGCAACGCCCTAGGGTGAAGCCTAGGTTGCCCGGAACGTAGAAATGACCACTACTTTCACACTGTTTGCAATTATTCATTTAATACGATGGAAATGCTTTTGTATATATATCGTATTTTATGCTTCGGGCGTTGACTTCTTAGGCCCTAACTATTCGATCTGTTGGAGCAACGCCCTAGGGTGAAGCCTAGGTTGCCGGGAAAGTAGAAATGACTATAACTTTCACACTGGTTGCAATTATTCGTTTAATACGATGGAAAAGCTGTGGAATCTTTATTGTATTTTATTCATCTGGGTCAGACTTCTAAGGCCGTAGCTATTAGATGTGGTGGAGCATCGCCCTAGAGTGACGCCTAGGTTGCCCGGAACGTAGAAATGACCATTACTTTCACAATGTTTGCAATTATTCATTTTATACGCTGGAAAAACTTTTGTACTTATATTGTATTTTATTCTTCTGGCGTTGACTTTTTAGGCCCTAATTATTCGATCTGGTGGAACAACGCTCTAGAGTGAAGACTAGGTTGCCCGGAACGTAGAAATGACCATCACTTTCACACGGGTTGCAATTATTCTTTTTATACGATGGAAAAGCTTTTGTATTTATATCGTATTTTTGCTTCTGGCGTTGACTTCTTAGGCCGCAGCTATTCGATCTGGTGGAGCAACGCCCTTGAGTGAAGCCTAGGTTGCGCGGAACGTAGAATTGGATATCACTTTCAAACTGGTTGCAATTATTCCTGTTATACGATGGAAACACTGTTGTATTTTTATTGCATTTTATCCTTCGGGCGTTGACTTCTAAGGCCCTAACTATTCGATCTGGTGGAACAACGGCCTAGGGTGAAGCCTCGGTTGCCCGGAACGTAGAAATGACAATAATTTTCACACTGGTTGCAATTAATCCTTTTATGCGATGGAAAAACTGTTCTATTGATTTCGTATTTTACGCTTCGGGCGTTGACTTCTAAGGCAATAGCTATTTGATCTGGTGGAGCAACGCCCTAGAGTAAAGCCTAGGTTGCCGGGAACGTAGAAGTGACCATCACTTTCAAACTGGTTGCAATTAATCCTTTTATACGATGGAAAAACCTATGTATTTTTATTGCTTTTTATGCTTCCGGCGTTGACTTCTAAGGCCCTAACTATTTTATCTGGTGGATCAGCGCCCTAGAGTGAAGCCTAGGTTGCCCGGAACGTAGAAATGATCATAACTTTCACACTGGTTGCAATTATTCTTTTTATACGATGGAAAAGCTTTTGTATTTACATCGTATTTTATGCTTCTGGCGTTGACTTCTTTGGCCGCAACTATTCGATCTGGTGGAGCAACGCCCTGGAGTGAAGCCTAGGTTGCGCGGAACGTGGAATTGGCCATCACTTTCAAACTGGTTGCAATTATTCCTGTTATATGATGGAAGAACTGTTCTATTTATTTTGTATTTTATGCTTCGGGCGTTGACTTGTAAGGTCCTACCTGTTCGATCTGGTGGAGCAACGCCCTAGAGTGAAGCCTAGGTTGCCCGGAACGTAGAAATGACCATAATTTTCACACTGGTGCTATTATTCGTTTTATACGATGGAAAAACTGTTATATTTATATTGTATTTTATGCTTCTGGCGTTGACTTCTTAGCCCCTAACTATTCGATCTGGTGGAACAACGCCCTAGAGTGAAGCCTAGGTTGCCTATAACGTAGAAATGACCATCACTTTCACAAGGTTTGCAACTATTCCTGTTATAGGATGGAAAGACGGTTGTATTTTTATTGTATTTTATGCATCAGGCGTTGACTGCTGAGGCCGTAGCTATTCGATGTGGTGGAAGAACGCCATAGAGTGAAGCCTAGATTGCTCG
The DNA here is from genome assembly GCF_051401765.1 of Calliopsis andreniformis. Classification (NCBI taxonomy): domain Eukaryota; kingdom Metazoa; phylum Arthropoda; class Insecta; order Hymenoptera; family Andrenidae; genus Calliopsis; species Calliopsis andreniformis. Next base: position 10,453,473 of record NW_027480431.1, on the reverse strand, counting down.
GAACGTAGAAATGACCATAAGTTTCATACTGGTTGCAATTATTCGTTTTATACGATGGATAAACTGTTGTATTTATATTGTATTTTATGCTTCTGGCGTTCACTTCTTAGGCCCTAACTGTTCGATCTGGTGGAACAACGGCCTAGGGTGAAGCCTCGGTTGCCCGGAACGTAGAAATAACCATAACTTTTACACTGGTATCAATTATTCGTTTTATACAATGGAAGAACTGTTCTATTTATTTTGTATTTTATGCTTCGGGCGTTGACTACTAAGGCTCTACCTGTTTGATCTGGTGGAGCAACGTCCTAGAGTGAAACCTAGGTTGCCCGGAACGTAGAAATGACCATAACTTTCACACTGGATGCTATTATTCGTTCTATACGATGGAAAAACTGTTCTATTTATTTTGTATTTTATGCATCGGGCGTTGACTTCTAAGGCCCTAACAATTCGATCTGGTGGAACAGCGCCCTAGAGTGAAGCCTAGGTTGCCTGGAACGTACAAATGACCATCACTTTCACACGGGTTGCAATTATTCCAGTTATAGGATGGAAAGACTGTTGTATTTTTATTGTATTCTATGGTTCAGGCGTTGACTTCTGAGGCCGTAGCCATTCGATGTGGTGGAAGAACGCCATAGAGTGAAGCCTAGGTTGCCCGGAACGTAGAAATGACCAGTACTTTCACACTGTTTGCAGTTATTCCTGCTATACGATGGAAAAACTGTTGCATCTTTATTGAATTTTATGCTTCTGGCGTTGACTTCTAAGGCCCTAACTATTCTATCTGGTGGATCAACGCCCTAGAGTGAAGCCTAGGTTGCTCCGAATGTAGAAGTGACCATAACATTCACACTGGTTGAAATTGTTCGTTTTATAGGATGGAAAAACTGTTATATTTATATTGTATTTTATGCTTCTGGCGTTGTCTTCTTATGCCGTAACTATTCGATCTGGTGGAGCAACGCCCTGGAGTGAAGCCTAGGTTGCGCGGAACGTAGAATTGGCCATCACTTTCAAACTCGTTGCAATTATTCCTGTTAGATGATGGAAACACTGTTGTATTTTTATTGCATTTTATGCTTCGGGCGTTGACTTCTGAGGCCCTAACTATTCGATCTGGTGGATTACCGCCCTAGAGTGAAGCCTAGGTTGCCCGGAACATAGAAATGACCCTCACTTTCAAACTGGTTGCAATTATTCCTGTCATATGATGGAAAAACTGTTGTATTTTTATTGCTTTTTATGCTTCCGGCGTTGACTTCTAAGGCCCTAACTATTTTATCTGGTGGATCAGCGCCCTAGAGTGAAGCCTAGGTTGCCCGGAACGTAGAAATGATCATAACTTTCACACTGGTTGCAATTATTCTTTTTATACGATGGAAAAGCTTTTGTATTTACATCGTATTTTATGCTTCTGGCGTTGACTTCTTTGGCCGCAACTATTCGATCTGGTGGAGCAACGCCCTGGAGTGAAGCCTAGGTTGCGCGGAACGTGGAATTGGCCATCACTTTCAAACTGGTTGCAATTATTCCTGTTATATGATGGAAGAACTGTTCTATTTATTTTGTATTTTATGCTTCGGGCGTTGACTTGTAAGGTCCTACCTGTTCGATCTGGTGGAGCAACGCCCTAGAGTGAAGCCTAGGTTGCCCGGAACGTAGAAATGACCATAATTTTCACACTGGTGCTATTATTCGTTTTATACGATGGAAAAACTGTTATATTTATATTGTATTTTATGCTTCTGGCGTTGACTTCTTAGCCCCTAACTATTCGATCTGGTGGAACAACGCCCTAGAGTGAAGCCTAGGTTGCCTATAACGTAGAAATGACCATCACTTTCACAAGGTTTGCAACTATTCCTGTTATAGGATGGAAAGACGGTTGTATTTTTATTGTATTTTATGCATCAGGCGTTGACTGCTGAGGCCGTAGCTATTCGATGTGGTGGAAGAACGCCATAGAGTGAAGCCTAGATTGCTCGGAACGTAGAAATGACCATAAGTTTCATACTGGTTGCAATTATTCGTTTTATACGATGGATAAACTGTTGTATTTATATTGTATTTTATGCTTCTGGCGTTCACTTCTTAGGCCCTAACTGTTCGATCTGGTGGAACAACGGCCTAGGGTGAAGCCTCGGTTGCCCGGAACGTAGAAATAACCATAACTTTTACACTGGTATCAATTATTCGTTTTATACAATGGAAGAACTGTTCTATTTATTTTGTATTTTATGCTTCGGGCGTTGACTACTAAGGCTCTACCTGTTTGATCTGGTGGAGCAACGTCCTAGAGTGAAACCTAGGTTGCCCGGAACGTAGAAATGACCATAACTTTCACACTGGATGCTATTATTCGTTCTATACGATGGAAAAACTGTTCTATTTATTTTGTATTTTATGCATCGGGCGTTGACTTCTAAGGCCCTAACAATTCGATCTGGTGGAACAGCGCCCTAGAGTGAAGCCTAGGTTGCCTGGAACGTACAAATGACCATCACTTTCACACGGGTTGCAATTATTCCAGTTATAGGATGGAAAGACTGTTGTATTTTTATTGTATTCTATGGTTCAGGCGTTGACTTCTGAGGCCGTAGCCATTCGATGTGGTGGAAGAACGCCATAGAGTGAAGCCTAGGTTGCCCGGAACGTAGAAATGACCAGTACTTTCACACTGTTTGCAGTTATTCCTGCTATACGATGGAAAAACTGTTGCATCTTTATTGAATTTTATGCTTCTGGCGTTGACTTCTAAGGCCCTAACTATTCTATCTGGTGGATCAACGCCCTAGAGTGAAGCCTAGGTTGCTCCGAATGTAGAAGTGACCATAACATTCACACTGGTTGAAATTGTTCGTTTTATAGGATGGAAAAACTGTTATATTTATATTGTATTTTATGCTTCTGGCGTTGTCTTCTTATGCCGTAACTATTCGATCTGGTGGAGCAACGCCCTGGAGTGAAGCCTAGGTTGCGCGGAACGTAGAATTGGCCATCACTTTCAAACTCGTTGCAATTATTCCTGTTAGATGATGGAAACACTGTTGTATTTTTATTGCATTTTATGCTTCGGGCGTTGACTTCTGAGGCCCTAACTATTCGATCTGGTGGATTACCGCCCTAGAGTGAAGCCTAGGTTGCCCGGAACATAGAAATGACCCTCACTTTCAAACTGGTTGCAATTATTCCTGTCATATGATGGAAAAACTGTTGTATTTTTATTGCATTTTATGCTTCGGGCATTGACTTCTAAGGTCCTAACCATTCAATCTGTTGGAGCAACGCCCTAGGGTGAAGCCTATGTTGCGCGGAAAGTAGAAATGACAATAACTTTCACACTGGGTGCAATTATTCGTTTTATACGATGGAAAAGCTGTTGCATCATTATTGTATTTTATGCTTCTGTCGTTGACGTCTAAGGCCGTAGCTATTAGATATGGTGGAGCAACGCACTAGAATGACGCCTAGGTTGCCCGGAACGTGGAATGACCATTACTTTCGCAATGTTTGTGATTATTCATTTTATACGATGGAAAAACTGTTGTACTTATATTGTATTTTATGCTTCTGGCGTTGACTTCTAAGGCCCTAACTATTCGATCTGGTGGAGCAACGCGCTAGAGTGAAGCTTAGTTTGCACGGAACGTAGAAATGACCATAACTTTTACACTGGTAGCAAGTGCTCGTTTTATACCATGGAAAAACTGTTCTATTTATTTTGTATTTTATGCTTCGGGCGTTGACTTCTTAGGCCCTAACTATTCGATCTGGTGGAACAACGCCCTAGAGTGAAGCCTAGGTTACCCGGAACGTAGAAATGACCATAACTTTCACACCGGTAGCAATTATTCGTTTTACACGATGGAAAAACTGTTCTATTTATTTTGTATTTTATGCATCGTGCGTTGACTTCTAAGGCCCTAACTATTCAATCTGTTGGAGCAATGCCCTAGGGTGAAGCATAGGTTGCTCGAAAAGTAGAAATGACGTTAACTTTCACAGTGGTTGCTATTATTCGTTCTATACGATGGAAAAACTGTTATATTTATATTGTATTTTATGCTTCGGGCGTTGACTTCTAAGGCCCTAGCTGTTTGATCTGGTGGAGCAACGCCCTAGAGTGAAGCCTAGGTTGACCGGAACGTAGACATGACCATAACTTTCACACTGGTTGCTATTATTCGTTTTATACAATGGAAAAACTGTTCTATTTATTTTGTATTTTATGCTTCGGGCGTTGACTTCTAAGGCCCTAACTGTTTGATCTGGTGGAGCAACGCCCTAGGCGTGAAGCCTAGGTTGCCCGGAACGTAGCAATGACCATAAATTTCACACTGGTTGCTATTATTCTTTCTATACGATGGAATAACTGTTATATTTATATTGTATCTTATGCTTCTGGCGTTGACTTCTTAGGCCCTAACAATTCGATCTGGTCGAACAACGCCCTACAGTAATGCCTAGGTTTCCTGCAACGTACAAATGACCATCACTTTCACAAGGGTTGCAATTATTCCTGTTACAGGATGGAAAGACTGTTGTATTTTTATTCTATTTTATGCTTCTGGCGTTGCCTTCTTAGGCCCTAACTGTTCGATCTGGTGGAACAACGCCCTAGAGTGAAGCCTAGGTTACCCGGAACGTAGAAATGACCAGTACTTTCACACTGTTTGCAGTTATTCCTGCTATACGATGGAAAAACTGTTGCATCTTTATTGAATTTTATGCTTCTGGCGTTGACTTCTAAGGCCCTAACTATTCTATCTGGTGGATCAACGCCATAGAGTGAAGCCTAGGTTGCTCCGAATGTAGAAGTGACCATAACATTCACACTGGTTGAAATTGTTCGTTTTATAGGATGGAAAAACTGTTATATTTATATTGTATTTTATGCTTCTGGCGTTGCCTTCTTAGGCCGTAACTATTCGATCTGGTGGAGCAACGCCCTGGAATGAAGCCTAGGTTGTGCGGAACGTAGAATTGGCCATCACTTTCAAACTCGTTGCAATTATTCCTGTTAGATGATGGAAACACTGTTGTATTTTTATTGCATTTTATGCTTCGGGCGTTGACTTCTGAGGCCCTAACTATTCGATCTGGTGGATCACCGCCCTAGAGTGAAGCCTAGGCTGCCCGGAACGTAGAAATGACCCTCACTTTCAAACTGGTTGCAATTATTCCTTTCATATGATGGAAAAACTGTTGTATTTTTATTGCATTTTATGCTTCGGGCATTGACTTCTAAGGTCCTAACTATTCAATCTGTTGGAGCAACGCCCTAGGGTGAAGCCTAGGTTGCGCGGAAAGTAGAAATGACAATAACTTTCACACTGGGTGCAATTATTCGTTTTATACGATGGAAAAGCTGTTGCATCATTATTGTATTTTATGCTTCTGTCGTTGACGTCTAAGGCCGTAGCTATTAGATGTGGTGGAGCAACGCACTAGAGTGACGCCTAGGTTGCCCGGAACGTGGAATGACCATTACTTTCGCAATGTTTGTGATTATTCATTTTATACGATGGAAAAACTGTTGTACTTATATTGTATTTTATGCTTCTGGCGTTGACTTCTAAGGCCCTAACTATTCGATCTGGTGGAGCAACGCGCTAGAGTGAAGCCTAGGTTGCGCGGAACGTAGAAATGACCATAACTTTTACACTGGTAGCAAGTGTTCGTTTTATACCATGGAAAAACTGTTCTATTTATTTTGTATTTTATGCTTCGGGCGTTGACTTCTTAGGCCCTAACTATTCGATCTGGTGGAACAACGCCCTAGAGTGAAGCCTAGGTTACCCGGAACGTAGAAATGACCATAACTTTCACACCGGTAGCATTTATTCGTTTTACACGATGGAAAAACTGTTCTATTTACTTTGTATTTTATGCATCGGGCGTTGACTTCTAAGGCCCTAACTATTCAATCTGTTGGAGCAACGCCCTAGGGTGAAGCATAGGTTGCCCGGAAAGTAGAAATGACGTTAACTTTCACACTGGTTGCTATTATTCGTTCTATACGATGGAAAAACTGTTATATTTATATTGTATTTTATGCTTCGGGCGTTGACTTCTAAGGCCCTAGCTGTTTGATCTGGTGGAGCAACGCCCTAGAGTGAAGCCTAGGTTGACCGGAAGGTTGACATGACCATAACTTTCACACTGGTTGCTATTATTCGTTTTATACAATGGAAAAACTGTTCTATTTATTTTGTATTTTATGCTTCGGGCGTTGACTTCTTAGGCCCTAACAATTCGATCTGGTGGAACAACGCCCTAGAGTGATGCCCAGGTTTCCTGCAACGTACAAATGACCATCACTTTCACAAGGGTTGCAATTATTCCTGTTATAGGATGGAAAGACTGTTGTATTTTTATTGTATTTTATGCTTCTGGCGTTGCCTTCTTAGGCCCTAACTGTTCGATCTGGTGGAACAACGCCCTAGAGTGAAGCCTAGGTTACCCGGAACGTAGAGATGACCATTACTTTCACACTGTTTGCAGTTATTCCTGCTATACGATGGAAAAACTGTTGCATCTTTATTGAATTTTATGCTTCTGGCGTTGACTTCTAAGGCCCTAACTATTCTATCTGGTGGATCAACGCCCTAGAGTGAAGCCTAGGTTGCTCCGAATGTAGAAATGACCATAACATTCACACTGGTTGAAATTATTCGTTTAATACGATGGAAAAGGTGTTGCATCTTTATTGTATTTTATGATTCTGGTGTTGACTTCTAAGGCCCTAACTATTCGATCTGGTGGAGCAACGCGCTAGAGTGAAGCCTAGGTTGCCCGGAACGTAGAAATGACCATAACTTTCATACTGGTTGCAATTATTCGTTTTATACGATGGAAAAACTGTTGTATTTATATTGTATTTAACGCTTCTGGCGTTGACTTCTAAGGCACTAACTATTCGATCTGGTGGAGCAACGCTCTAGAGTGAAGCCTAGGTTGCCCGGAACGTAGAAATGACCATCACTTTCAAACTGGTTGCAATTATTCCTGTTATATGATGGAAAAACTGTTGTATTTATATTGTATTTTATGCTTCGGGCGTTGACTGCTAAGGCCCTAACTATTCAATCTGTTGGATCAACGCCCTAGAGTGAAGCCTAGGTTGCTCGGAATGTAGAAATGATCATAACATTCATACTGGTTGAAATTATTCGTTTAATACGATGGAAAAGGCGTTGCATCTTTATTGTATTTTATGATTCTGACGTTGACTTCTAAGGCCCTAACTATTCGATCTGGTGGAGCAACGCCCTAGTGTGTAGCCTAGGTTGCCCGGAAAGTAGAAATGACCACAACTTTCATACTGGTTACAATTACTCGTTTTATATGATGGAAAAACTCTTGTATTTATATTGTATTTTATGCTTCTGGCGTTCACTTCTTAGGCCCTAACTATTCGATCTGGAGGAACAACGCCCTAGGGTGAAGCCTAGGTTGCCCGGAAAGTAGAAATGACCATAACTTTTACACTGGTAGCAATTATTCGTTTTATACGATGGAAAAACTGTTCTATTTATTTTGTATTTTATGCTTCGGGCGTTGACTTCTAAGGAACTAACTGTTTGATCTGGTGGAGCAACGCCCTAGAGTGAAGCCTAGGTTGCCCGGAACGTAGAAATGACCATAACTTTCACACTGGATGCTATTATACGTTCTATACGATGGAAAAACTGTTATATTTATATTGTATCTTATGCTTCTGGCGTTGACTTCTTAGGCCCTAACAATTCGATCTGCTGGAACAACGCCCTAGAGTGAAGCCTCGGTTGCCTGGAACGTAGAAATGACCATCACTTTCACACGGGTTGCAATTATTCCTGTTATATGATGGAAAGACTGTTGTATTTTTATTGTATTTTATGCTTCAGGCGTTGACTTCTGAGGCCGTAGCTATTCGATGTGGTGGAAGAACGCCATAGAGTGAAGCCTAGGTTGCCCGGAACGTAGAAATGACCATAACTTTCATACTGGTTGCAATTATTCGTTTTATGCGATGGAAAAACTGTTATATTTATATTGTATTTTATGCTTCTGGCGTTGCCTTCTTAGGCCCTAACTGTTCGATATGGTGGAACAACGCCCTAGAGTGAAGCCTAGGTTACCCGGAACGTAGAAATGACCAGTACTTTCACACTGTTTGCAGTTATTCCTGCTATACGATGGAAAAACTGTTGCATCTTTATTGAATTTTATGCTTCTGGCGTTGACTTCTAAGGCCCTAACTATTCTATCTGGTGGATCAGCGCCCTAGAGTGAAGCCTAGGTTGCCCGGAACGTAGAAATGACGTTAACTTTCGTACTGGTTGCAATTACTCGTTTTATACGATTGAAAAACTGTTGTATTTATATTGTATTTTATGCTTCTGGCGTTGACTTCTTATGCCCCAACTATTCCATCTGGTGGAGCAACGCCCTATGGTAAAGCCTAGGTTGCCCGGAACGTAGAAATGACCATAACTTTCACACCGGTAGCAATTATTCGTTTTATACGATGGAAAAACTGTTCTATTTATTTTGTATTTTATGCTTCGGGCGTTGACTTCTAAGGCCCTAAATATTCAATTTGTTGGAGCAACGCCCTAGGGTGAAGCCTAGGTTGCCCGGAAAGTAGAAATGACGTTAACTTTCGTACTGGTTGCAATTACTCGTTTTATACGATTGAAAAACTGTTGTATTTATATTGCATTCTATGCTTCCGGCGTTGACTTCTAAGGCCCTAACTATTCAATCTGTTGGAGCAACGCCCTAGGGTGAAGCCTAGGTTGCCCGGAACGTAGAAATGACGTTATCTTTCATACTGGTTGCAATTATTCGTTTTATACGATGGAAAAACTGTTGCATCTTTATTGAATTTTATGCTTCTGGCGTTGACTTCTAAGGCCCTAACTATTCTATCTGGTGGATCAACGCCATAGAGTGAAGCCTAGGTTGCTCCGAATGTAGAAGTGACCATAACATTCACACTGGTTGAAATTGTTCGTTTTATAGGATGGAAAAACTGTTATATTTATATTGTATTTTATGCTTCTGGCGTTGCCTTCTTAGGCCGTAACTATTCGATCTGGTGGAGCAACGCCCTGGAATGAAGCCTAGGTTGCGCGGAACGTAGAATTGGCCATCGCTTTCAAACTCGTTGCAATTATTCCTGTTAGATGATGGAAACACTGTTGTATTTTTATTGCATTTTATGCTTCGGGCGTTGACTTCTGAGGCCCTAACTATTCGATCTGGTGGATCACCGCCCTAGAGTGAAGCCTAGGCTGCCCGGAACGTAGAAATGACCCTCACTTTCAAACTGGTTGCAATTATTCCTTTCATATGATGGAAAAACTGTTGTATTTTTATTGCATTTTATGCTTCGGGCATTGACTTCTAAGGTCCTAACTATTCAATCTGTTGGAGCAACGCCCTAGGGTGAAGCCTAGGTTGCGCGGAAAGTAGAAATGACAATAACTTTCACACTGGGTGCAATTATTCGTTTTATACGATGGAAAAGCTGTTGCATCATTATTGTATTTTATGCTTCTGTCGTTGACGTCTAAGGCCGTAGCTATTAGATGTGGTGGAGCAACGCACTAGAGTGACGCCTAGGTTGCCCGGAACGTGGAATGACCATTACTTTCGCAATGTTTGTGATTATTCATTTTATACGATGGAAAAACTGTTGTACTTATATTGTATTTTATGCTTCTGGCGTTGACTTCTAAGGCCCTAACTATTCGATCTGGTGGAGCAACGCGCTAGAGTGAAGCCTAGGTTGCGCGGAACGTAGAAATGACCATAACTTTTACACTGGTAGCAAGTGTTCGTTTTATACCATGGAAAAACTGTTCTATTTATTTTGTATTTTATGCTTCGGGCGTTGACTTCTTAGGCCCTAACTATTCGATCTGGTGGAACAACGCCCTAGAGTGAAGCCTAGGTTACCCGGAACGTAGAAATGACCATAACTTTCACACCGGTAGCATTTATTCGTTTTACACGATGGAAAAACTGTTCTATTTACTTTGTATTTTATGCATCGGGCGTTGACTTCTAAGGCCCTAACTATTCAATCTGTTGGAGCAACGCCCTAGGGTGAAGCATAGGTTGCCCGGAAAGTAGAAATGACGTTAACTTTCACACTGGTTGCTATTATTCGTTCTATACGATGGAAAAACTGTTATATTTATATTGTATTTTATGCTTCGGGCGTTGACTTCTAAGGCCCTAGCTGTTTGATCTGGTGGAGCAACGCCCTAGAGTGAAGCCTAGGTTGACCGGAAGGTTGACATGACCATAACTTTCACACTGGTTGCTATTATTCGTTTTATACAATGGAAAAACTGTTCTATTTATTTTGTATTTTATGCTTCGGGCGTTGACTTCTTAGGCCCTAACAATTCGATCTGGTGGAACAACGCCCTAGAGTGATGCCCAGGTTTCCTGCAACGTACAAATGACCATCACTTTCACAAGGGTTGCAATTATTCCTGTTATAGGATGGAAAGACTGTTGTATTTTTATTGTATTTTATGCTTCTGGCGTTGCCTTCTTAGGCCCTAACTGTTCGATCTGGTGGAACAACGCCCTAGAGTGAAGCCTAGGTTACCCGGAACGTAGAGATGACCATTACTTTCACACTGTTTGCAGTTATTCCTGCTATACGATGGAAAAACTGTTGCATCTTTATTGAATTTTATGCTTCTGGCGTTGACTTCTAAGGCCCTAACTATTCTATCTGGTGGATCAACGCCCTAGAGTGAAGCCTAGGTTGCTCCGAATGTAGAAATGACCATAACATTCACACTGGTTGAAATTATTCGTTTAATACGATGGAAAAGGTGTTGCATCTTTATTGTATTTTATGATTCTGGTGTTGACTTCTAAGGCCCTAACTATTCGATCTGGTGGAGCAACGCGCTAGAGTGAAGCCTAGGTTGCCCGGAACGTAGAAATGACCATAACTTTCATACTGGTTGCAATTATTCGTTTTATACGATGGAAAAACTGTTGTATTTATATTGTATTTAACGCTTCTGGCGTTGACTTCTAAGGCACTAACTATTCGATCTGGTGGAGCAACGCTCTAGAGTGAAGCCTAGGTTGCCCGGAACGTAGAAATGACCATCACTTTCAAACTGGTTGCAATTATTCCTGTTATATGATGGAAAAACTGTTGTATTTATATTGTATTTTATGCTTCGGGCGTTGACTGCTAAGGCCCTAACTATTCAATCTGTTGGATCAACGCCCTAGAGTGAAGCCTAGGTTGCTCGGAATGTAGAAATGATCATAACATTCATACTGGTTGAAATTATTCGTTTAATACGATGGAAAAGGCGTTGCATCTTTATTGTATTTTATGATTCTGACGTTGACTTCTAAGGCCCTAACTATTCGATCTGGTGGAGCAACGCCCTAGTGTGTAGCCTAGGTTGCCCGGAAAGTAGAAATGACCACAACTTTCATACTGGTTACAATTACTCGTTTTATATGATGGAAAAACTCTTGTATTTATATTGTATTTTATGCTTCTGGCGTTCACTTCTTAGGCCCTAACTATTCGATCTGGAGGAACAACGCCCTAGGGTGAAGCCTAGGTTGCCCGGAAAGTAGAAATGACCATAACTTTTACACTGGTAGCAATTATTCGTTTTATACGATGGAAAAACTGTTCTATTTATTTTGTATTTTATGCTTCGGGCGTTGACTTCTAAGGAACTAACTGTTTGATCTGGTGGAGCAACGCCCTAGAGTGAAGCCTAGGTTGCCCGGAACGTAGAAATGACCATAACTTTCACACTGGATGCTATTATACGTTCTATACGATGGAAAAACTGTTATATTTATATTGTATCTTATGCTTCTGGCGTTGACTTCTTAGGCCCTAACAATTCGATCTGCTGGAACAACGCCCTAGAGTGAAGCCTCGGTTGCCTGGAACGTAGAAATGACCATCACTTTCACACGGGTTGCAATTATTCCTGTTATATGATGGAAAGACTGTTGTATTTTTATTGTATTTTATGCTTCAGGCGTTGACTTCTGAGGCCGTAGCTATTCGATGTGGTGGAAGAACGCCATAGAGTGAAGCCTAGGTTGCCCGGAACGTAGAAATGACCATAACTTTCATACTGGTTGCAATTATTCGTTTTATGCGATGGAAAAACTGTTATATTTATATTGTATTTTATGCTTCTGGCGTTGCCTTCTTAGGCCCTAACTGTTCGATATGGTGGAACAACGCCCTAGAGTGAAGCCTAGGTTACCCGGAACGTAGAAATGACCAGTACTTTCACACTGTTTGCAGTTATTCCTGCTATACGATGGAAAAACTGTTGCATCTTTATTGAATTTTATGCTTCTGGCGTTGACTTCTAAGGCCCTAACTATTCTATCTGGTGGATCAGCGCCCTAGAGTGAAGCCTAGGTTGCCCGGAACGTAGAAATGACGTTAACTTTCGTACTGGTTGCAATTACTCGTTTTATACGATTGAAAAACTGTTGTATTTATATTGTATTTTATGCTTCTGGCGTTGACTTCTTATGCCCCAACTATTCCATCTGGTGGAGCAACGCCCTATGGTAAAGCCTAGGTTGCCCGGAACGTAGAAATGACCATAACTTTCACACCGGTAGCAATTATTCGTTTTATACGATGGAAAAACTGTTCTATTTATTTTGTATTTTATGCTTCGGGCGTTGACTTCTAAGGCCCTAAATATTCAATTTGTTGGAGCAACGCCCTAGGGTGAAGCCTAGGTTGCCCGGAAAGTAGAAATGACGTTAACTTTCGTACTGGTTGCAATTACTCGTTTTATACGATTGAAAAACTGTTGTATTTATATTGCATTCTATGCTTCCGGCGTTGACTTCTAAGGCCCTAACTATTCAATCTGTTGGAGCAACGCCCTAGGGTGAAGCCTAGGTTGCCCGGAACGTAGAAATGACGTTATCTTTCATACTGGTTGCAATTATTCGTTTTATACGATGGAAAAACTGTTGTATTTATATTGTATTTTATGCTTCTGGCGTTGACTTCTAAGGCACTAACTATTCGATCTGGTGGAGCATCGCCCTGGGGTGAAGACTAGATTGCCCGGAACGTAGAAATGACCATAACTTTCACACCGGTTGCTATTATTCGTTTTATACGATGGAAAAACTGTTATATTTATATTGTATTTTATGCTTCTGGCGCTGACTTCTTAGGCCCTAACTATTCGATCTGGTGGAACAACGCCGTAGAGTGAAGCCTAGGTTGCCCGGAACGTAGAAATGCCCATCACTTCCATACTGGCAGCAATTATTCGTTTTATACGATGGAAAAACTGTTGTGTTTATATTGTATTTTATGCTTCTGGCGTTGACTTCTGTGGCCGTAGCTATTCGATGTGGTGGAAAAACGCCATAGAGTGAAGCCTGGGTTGCCCGGAACGTAGAAATGACCATAACTTTCATACTGGTTGCAATTATTCGTTTTATACGATGGAAAAACTGTTATATTTATATTGTATTTTATGCTTCTGGCGTTGCCTTCTTAGGCCCTAACTGTTCGATATGGTGGAACAACGCCCTAGAGTGAAGCCTAGGTTACCCGGAAGGTAGAAATGACCAGTACTTTCACACTGTTTGCAGTTATTCCTGCTATACGATGGAAAAACTGTTGCATCTTTATTGAATTTTATGCTTCTGGCGTTGGCCTCTAAGGCCCTAACTATTCTATCTGGTGGATCAGCGCCCTAGAGTGAAGCCTAGGTTGCCCGGAACGTAGAAATGACGTTAACTTTCGTACTGGTTGCAATTACTCGTTTTATACGATTGAAAAGCTGTTGTATTTATATTGTATTTTATGCTTCTGGCGTTGACTTCTTATGCCCCAACTATTCCATCTGGTGGAGCAACGCCCTATGGTAAAGCCTAGGTTGCCCGGAACGTAGAAATGACCATAACTTTCACACCGGTATCAATTATTCGTTTTATATGATGGAAAAACTGTTCTATTTATTTTGTATTTTATGCTTCGGGCGTTGACTTCTAAGGCCCTAAATATTCAATTTGTTGGAGCAACGCCCTAGGGTGAAGCCTAGGTTGCCCGGAAAGTAGAAATGACCATAACTTTCATACTGGTTGCAGTTATTCGTTTTATGCGATGGAAAAACTGTTTTATTTTTATTGCATTTTGTGCTTCCGGCGTTGACTTCTAAGGCCCTAACTATTCTATCTGGTGGATCAGCGCCCTAGAGTGAAGCCTAGGTTGTCCGGAACGTAGAAATGACGTTAACTTTCGTACTGGTTGCAATTACTCGTTTTATACGATTGAAAAACTGTTGTATTTATATTGTATTTTATGCTTCTGGCGTTGACTTCTTATGCCCCAACTATTCTATCTGGTGGAGCAACTCCCTATGGTAAAGCCTAGGTTGCCCGGAACGTAGAAATGACCATAACTTTCACACCGGTAGCAATTATTCGTTTTATACGATGGAAAAACTGTTCTATTTATTTTGTATTTTATGCTTCGGGCGTTGACTTCTAAGGCCCTAAATATTCAATTTGTTGGAGCAACGCCCTAGGGTGAAGCCTAGGTTGCCCGGAACGTAGAAATGACGTTATCTTTCATACTGGTTGCAATTATTCGTTTTATACGATGGAAAAACTGTTGTATTTATACCGTATTTTATGCTTCTGGCGTTGACTTCTTATGCCCTAACTATTCCATCTGGTGGAACAACGCCCTAGGGTGAAGCCTAGGTTGCCCGGAACGTAGAAATGACCAACACTTTCAAACTGGTTGCAATTAATCCTTTTATACGATGGAAAAACTGTTGCATTTTTATTGCATTTTATGGTTCCGGCGTTGACTTCTAAGGCCCTAACTATTCAATCTGTTGGAGCGACGCCCTAGGGTGAAGCCTAGGTTGCTCGGAACGTAGAATGGACGTTAACTTTCATACTGGTTGCAATTACTCGTTTTATACGATTGAAAAACTGTTGTATTTATATTGTATTTTATGCTTCTGGCGTTGACTTCTTATGCCCTAACTATTCCATCTGGTGGAACAACACCCTATGGTGAAGCCTAGGTTGCCGCAACGTAGAAATGACCATAACTTTCACACCGGTAGCAATTATTCGTTTTACACGATGGAAAAGCTGTTGTATTTATACCGTACTTTATGCTTCTGGCGTTGACTTCTTATGCCCTAACTATTCCATCTGGTGGAACAACGCCCTAGGGTGAAGCCTAGGTTGCCCGGAACGTAGAAATGACCATCACTTTCAAACTGGTTGCAATTACTCGTTTTATACGATGGAAAAGCTGTTGCATTTTTATTGCATTTTATGGTTCCGGCGTTGACTTCTAAGGTCCTAACTATTCAATCTGTTGGAGCGACGCCCTAGGGCGAAGCCTAGGTTGCTCGGAACGTAGAATGGACGTTAACTTTCATACTGGTTGCAATTACTCGTTTTATACGATTGAAAAACTGTTGTATTTATATTGTATTTTATGCTTCTGGCGTTGACGTCTTATGCCCTAACTATTCCATCTGGTGGAACAACGCCCTATGGTGAAGCCTAGGCTGCCCGGAACGTAGAAATGACCATAACTTTCACACTGGATGCTATTATACGTTCTATACGATGGAAAAACTGTTATATTTATATTGTATCTTATGCTTCTGGCGTTGACTTCTTAGGCCCTAACAATTCGATCTGCTGGAACAACGCCCTAGAGTGAAGCCTCGGTTGCCTGGAACGTAGAAATGACCATCACTTTCACACGGGTTGCAATTATTCCTGTTATATGATGGAAAGACTGTTGTATTTTTATTGTATTTTATGCTTCAGGCGTTGACTTCTGAGGCCGTAGCTATTCGATGTGGTGGAAGAACGCCATAGAGTGAAGCCTAGGTTGCCCGGAACGTAGAAATGACCATAACTTTCATACTGGTTGCAATTATTCGTTTTATGCGATGGAAAAACTGTTATATTTATATTGTATTTTATGCTTCTGGCGTTGCCTTCTTAGGCCCTAACTGTTCGATATGGTGGAACAACGCCCTAGAGTGAAGCCTAGGTTACCCGGAACGTAGAAATGACCAGTACTTTCACACTGTTTGCAGTTATTCCTGCTATACGATGGAAAAACTGTTGCATCTTTATTGAATTTTATGCTTCTGGCGTTGACTTCTAAGGCCCTAACTATTCTATCTGGTGGATCAGCGCCCTAGAGTGAAGCCTAGGTTGCCCGGAACGTAGAAATGACGTTAACTTTCGTACTGGTTGCAATTACTCGTTTTATACGATTGAAAAACTGTTGTATTTATATTGTATTTTATGCTTCTGGCGTTGACTTCTTATGCCCCAACTATTCCATCTGGTGGAGCAACGCCCTATGGTAAAGCCTAGGTTGCCCGGAACGTAGAAATGACCATAACTTTCACACCGGTAGCAATTATTCGTTTTATACGATGGAAAAACTGTTCTATTTATTTTGTATTTTATGCTTCGGGCGTTGACTTCTAAGGCCCTAAATATTCAATTTGTTGGAGCAACGCCCTAGGGTGAAGCCTAGGTTGCCCGGAAAGTAGAAATGACGTTAACTTTCGTACTGGTTGCAATTACTCGTTTTATACGATTGAAAAACTGTTGTATTTATATTGCATTCTATGCTTCCGGCGTTGACTTCTAAGGCCCTAACTATTCAATCTGTTGGAGCAACGCCCTAGGGTGAAGCCTAGGTTGCCCGGAACGTAGAAATGACGTTATCTTTCATACTGGTTGCAATTATTCGTTTTATACGATGGAAAAACTGTTGTATTTATATTGTATTTTATGCTTCTGGCGTTGACTTCTAAGGCACTAACTATTCGATCTGGTGGAGCATCGCCCTGGGGTGAAGACTAGATTGCCCGGAACGTAGAAATGACCATAACTTTCACACCGGTTGCTATTATTCGTTTTATACGATGGAAAAACTGTTATATTTATATTGTATTTTATGCTTCTGGCGCTGACTTCTTAGGCCCTAACTATTCGATCTGGTGGAACAACGCCGTAGAGTGAAGCCTAGGTTGCCCGGAACGTAGAAATGCCCATCACTTCCATACTGGCAGCAATTATTCGTTTTATACGATGGAAAAACTGTTGTGTTTATATTGTATTTTATGCTTCTGGCGTTGACTTCTGTGGCCGTAGCTATTCGATGTGGTGGAAAAACGCCATAGAGTGAAGCCTGGGTTGCCCGGAACGTAGAAATGACCATAACTTTCATACTGGTTGCAATTATTCGTTTTATACGATGGAAAAACTGTTATATTTATATTGTATTTTATGCTTCTGGCGTTGCCTTCTTAGGCCCTAACTGTTCGATATGGTGGAACAACGCCCTAGAGTGAAGCCTAGGTTACCCGGAAGGTAGAAATGACCAGTACTTTCACACTGTTTGCAGTTATTCCTGCTATACGATGGAAAAACTGTTGCATCTTTATTGAATTTTATGCTTCTGGCGTTGGCCTCTAAGGCCCTAACTATTCTATCTGGTGGATCAGCGCCCTAGAGTGAAGCCTAGTTTGCCCGGAACGTAGAAATGACGTTAACTTTCGTACTGGTTGCAATTACTCGTTTTATACGATTGAAAAGCTGTTGTATTTATATTGTATTTTATGCTTCTGGCGTTGACTTCTTATGCCCTAACTATTCTATCTGGTGGAGCAACTCCCTATGGTAAAGCCTAGGTTGCCCGGAACGTAGAAATGACCATAACTTTCACACCGGTAGCAATTATTCGTTTTATACGATGGAAAAACTGTTCTATTTATTTTGTATTTTATGCTTCGGGCGTTGACTTCTAAGGCCCTAAATATTCAATTTGTTGGAGCAACGCCCTAGGGTGAAGCCTAGGTTGCCCGGAACGTAGAAATGACGTTATCTTTCATACTGGTTGCAGTTATTCGTTTTATGCGATGGAAAAACTGTTTTATTTTTATTGCATTTTGTGCTTCCGGCGTTGACTTCTAAGGCCCTAACTATTCTATCTGGTGGATCAGCGCCCTAGAGTGAAGCCTAGGTTGCCCGGAACGTAGAAATGACGTTAACTTTCGTACTGGTTGCAATTACTCGTTTTATACGATTGAAAAACTGTTGTATTTATATTGTATTTTATGCTTCTGGCGTTGACTTCTTATGCCCCAACTATTCTATCTGGTGGAGCAACTCCCTATGGTAAAGCCTAGGTTGCCCGGAACGTAGAAATGACCATAACTTTCACACCGGTAGCAATTATTCGTTTTATACGATGGAAAAACTGTTCTATTTATTTTGTATTTTATGCTTCGGGCGTTGACTTCTAAGGCCCTAAATATTCAATTTGTTGGAGCAACGCCCTAGGGTGAAGCCTAGGTTGCCCGGAACGTAGAAATGACGTTATCTTTCATACTGGTTGCAATTATTCGTTTTATACGATGGAAAAACTGTTGTATTTATACCGTATTTTATGCTTCTGGCGTTGACTTCTTATGCCCTAACTATTCCATCTGGTGGAACAACGCCCTAGGGTGAAGCCTAGGTTGCCCGGAACGTAGAAATGACCAACACTTTCAAACTGGTTGCAATTAATCCTTTTATACGATGGAAAAACTGTTGCATTTTTATTGCATTTTATGGTTCCGGCGTTGACTTCTAAGGCCCTAACTATTCAATCTGATGGAGCGACGCCCTAGGGTGAAGCCTAGGTTGCTCGGAACGTAGAATGGACGTTAACTTTCATACTGGTTGCAATTACTCGTTTTATACGATTGAAAAACTGTTGTATTTATATTGTATTTTATGCTTCTGGCGTTGACTTCTTATGCCCTAACTATTCCATCTGGTGGAACAACGCCCTATGGTGAAGCCTAGGTTGCCGCAACGTAGAAATGACCATAACTTTCACACCGGTAGCAATTATTCGTTTTACACGATGGAAAAGCTGTTGTATTTATACCGTACTTTATGCTTCTGGCGTTGACTTCTTATGCCCTAACTATTCCATCTGGTGGAACAACGCCCTAGGGTGAAGCCTAGGTTGCCCGGAACGTAGAAATGACCATCACTTTCAAACTGGTTGCAATTAATCCTTTTATACGATGGAAAAACTGTTGCATTTTTATTGCATTTTATGGTTCCGGCGTTGACTTCTAAGGCCCTAACTATTCAATCTGTTGGAGCGACGCCCTAGGGCGAAGCCTAGGTTGCTCGGAACGTAGAATGGACGTTAACTTTCATACTGGTTGCAATTACTCGTTTTATACGATTGAAAAACTGTTGTATTTATATTGTATTTTATGCTTCTGGCGTTGACTTCTTATGCCCTAACTATTCCATCTGGTGGAACAACGCCCTATGGTGAAGCCTAGGCTGCCCGGAACGTAGAAATGACCATAACTTTAACACCGGTAGCAATTATTCGTTTTACACGATGGAAAAACGGTCCTATTTATTTTGTATTTTATGCATCGGGCGTTGACTTCTAAGGCCCTAACTATCCAATCTGTTGGAGCAACGCCCTAGGGTGAAGCCTAGGTTGCCCGGAAAGTAGAAGTGACGTTAACTTTCACACTGGTTGCTATTATTCGTTCTATACGATGGAAAAACTGTTATATTTATATTGTATTTTATGCTTCGGGCGTTGACTTCTTATGCCCTAACTATTCCATCTGGTGGAACAACGCCCTAGGGTGAAGCCTAGGTTGTCCGGAACGTAGAAATGACCAACACTTTCAAACTGGTTGCAATTAATCCTTTTATACGATGGAAAAACTGTTGCATTTTTATTGCATTTTATGGTTCCGGCGTTGACTTCTAAGGCCCTAACTATTCAATCTGTTGGAGCGACGCCCTAGGGTGAAGCCTAGGTTGCTCGGAACGTAGAATGGACGTTAACTTTCATACTGGTTGCAATTACTCGTTTTATACGATTTGAAAAACTGTTGTATTTATATTGTATTTTATGCTTCTGGCGTTGACTTCTTATGCCCTAACTATTCCATCTGGTGGAACAACGCCCTATGGTGAAGCCTAGGTTGCCCGCAACGTAGAAATGACCATAACTTTCACACTGGTTGCAATTACTCGTTTTACACGATGGAAAAGCTGTTGTATTTATACCGTATTTTATGCTTCTGGCGTTGACTTCTTATGCCCTAACTATTCCATCTGGTGGAACAACGCCCTATGGTGAAGCCTAGGTTGCCCGCAACGTAGAAATGACCATAACTTTCACACCGGTAGCAATTATTCGTTTTACACGATGGAAAAGCTGTTGTATTTATACCGTATTTTATGCTTCTGGCGTTGACTTCTTATGCCCTAACTATTCCATCTGGTGGAACAACGCCCTAGGGTGAAGCCTAGGTTGCCCGGAACGTAGAAATGACCATCACTTTCAAACTGGTTGCAATTAATCCTTTTATACGATGGAAAAACTGTTGCATTTTTATTGCATTTTATGGTTCCGGCGTTGACTTCTAAGGCCCTAACTATTCAATCTGTTGGAGCGACGCCCTAGGGCGAAGCCTAGGTTGCTCGGAACGTAGAATGGACGTTAACTTTCATACTGGTTGCAATTACTCGTTTTATACGATTGAAAAACTGTTGTATTTATATTGTATTTTATGCTTCTGGCGTTGACTTCTTATGCCCTAACTATTCCATCTGGTGGAACAACGCCCTATGGTGAAGCCTAGGTTGCCCGGAACGTAGATATGACCATAACTTTCACACCGGTAGCAATTATTCGTTTTACACGATGGAAAAACGGTCCAATTTATTTTGTATTTTATGCATCGGGCGTTGACTTCTAAGGCCCTAACTATCCAATCTGCTGGAGCAACGCCCTAGGGTGAAGCCTAGGTTGCCCGGAAAGTAGAAGTGACGTTAACTTTCACACTGGTTGCTATTATTCGTTCTATACGATGGAAAAACTGTTATATTTATATTGTATTTTATGCTTCGGGCGTTGACTTCTAAGGCCCAGCTGTTTGATCTGGTGGAGCAACGCCATAGAGTGAAGCCTAGGTTGCCCGGAACGTAGAAATGACCAGTACTTTCACACTGTTTGCAGTTATTCCTGCTATACGATGGAAAAACTGTTGCATCTTTATTGAATTTTATGCTTCTGGCGTTGACTTCTAAGGCCCTAACTATTCTATCTGGTGGACCAACGCTCTAGAGTGAAGCCTAGGTTTCTCGGAATGTAGAAATGACCATAACATTCACACTGGTTGAAATTATTCGTTTTATACGATGGAAAAACTGTTATATTTATGTTGCCTTTTATGCTCCTGGCGTTGATTTCTTAGGCCCTAACTATTCGATCTGGTGGAACAACGCCGTAGAGTGAAGCCTAGGTTGCCCGGAACGTAGAAATGCCCATCACTTCCATACTGGCAGCAATTATTCGTTTTATACGATGGAAAAACTGTTGTGTTTATATTGTATTTTATGCTTCTGGCGTTGACTTCTGTGGCCGTAGCTATTCGATGTGGTGGAAAAACGCCATAGAGTGAAGCCTGGGTTGCCCGGAACGTAGAAATGACCATAACTTTCATACTGGTTGCAATTATTCGTTTTATACGATGGAAAAACTGTTATATTTATATTGTATTTTATGCTTCTGGCGTTGCCTTCTTAGGCCCTAACTGTTCGATATGGTGGAACAACGCCCTAGAGAGAAGCCTAGGTTACCCGGAAGGTAGAAATGACCAGTACTTTCACACTGTTTGCAGTTATTCCTGCTATACGATGGAAAAACTGTTGCATCTTTATTGAATTTTATGCTTCTGGCGTTGGCCTCTAAGGCCCTAACTATTCTATCTGGTGGATCAGCGCCCTAGAGTGAAGCCTAGGTTGCCCGGAACGTAGAAATGACGTTAACTTTCGTACTGGTTGCAATTACTCGTTTTATACGATTGAAAAGCTGTTGTATTTATATTGTATTTTATGCTTCTGGCGTTGACTTCTTATGCCCCAACTATTCCATCTGGTGGAGCAACGCCCTATGGTAAAGCCTAGGTTGCCCGGAACGTAGAAATGACCATAACTTTCACACCGGTATCAATTATTCGTTTTATATGATGGAAAAACTGTTCTATTTATTTTGTATTTTATGCTTCGGGCGTTGACTTCTAAGGCCCTAAACATTCAATTTGTTGGAGCAACGCCCTAGGGTGAAGCCTAGGTTGCCCGGAAAGTAGAAATGACCTTAACTTTCATACTGGTTGCAGTTATTCGTTTTATGCGATGGAAAAACTGTTTTATTTTTATTGCATTTTGTGCTTCCGGCGTTGACTTCTAAGGCCCTAACTATTCTATCTGGTGGATCAGCGCCCTAGAGTGAAGCCTAGGTTGCCCGGAACGTAGAAATGACGTTAACTTTCGTACTGGTTGCAATTACTCGTTTTATACGATTGAAAAACTGTTGTATTTATATTGTATTTTATGCTTCTGGCGTTGACTTCTTATGCCCCAACTATTCTATCTGGTGGAGCAACTCCCTATGGTAAAGCCTAGGTTGCCCGGAACGTAGAAATGACCATAACTTTCACACCGGTAGCAATTATTCGTTTTATACGATGGAAAAACTGTTCTATTTATTTTGTATTTTATGCTTCGGGCGTTGACTTCTAAGGCCCTAAATATTCAATTTGTTGGAGCAACGCCCTAGGGTGAAGCCTAGGTTGCCCGGAACGTAGAAATGACGTTATCTTTCATACTGGTTGCAATTATTCGTTTTATACGATGGAAAAACTGTTGTATTTATACCGTATTTTATGCTTCTGGCGTTGACTTCTTATGCCCTAACTATTCCATCTGGTGGAACAACGCCCTAGGGTGAAGCCTAGGTTGCCCGGAACGTAGAAATGACCAACACTTTCAAACTGGTTGCAATTAATCCTTTTATACGATGGAAAAACTGTTGCATTTTTATTGCATTTTATGGTTCCGGCGTTGACTTCTAAGGCCCTAACTATTCAATCTGTTGGAGCGACGCCCTAGGGTGAAGCCTAGGTTGCTCGGAACGTAGAATGGACGTTAACTTTCATACTGGTTGCAATTACTCGTTTTATACGATTGAAAAACTGTTGTATTTATATTGTATTTTATGCTTCTGGCGTTGACTTCTTATGCCCTAACTATTCCATCTGGTGGAACAACGCCCTATGGTGAAGCCTAGGTTGCCCGCAACGTAGAAATGACCATAACTTTCACACCGGTAGCAATTATTCGTTTTACACGATGGAAAAGCTGTTGTATTTATACCGTACTTTATGCTTCTGGCGTTGACTTCTTATGCCCTAACTATTCCATCTGGTGGAACAACGCCCTAGGGTGAAGCCTAGGTTGCCCGGAACGTAGAAATGACCATCACTTTCAAACTGGTTGCAATTAATCCTTTTATACGATGGAAAAACTGTTGCATTTTTATTGCATTTTATGGTTCCGGCGTTGACTTCTAAGGCCCTAACTATTCAATCTGTTGGAGCGACGCCCTAGGGTGAAGCCTAGGTTGCTCGGAACGTAGAATGGACGTTAACTTTCATACTGGTTGCAATTACTCGTTTTATACGATTGAAAAACTGTTGTATTTATATTGTATTTTATGCTTCTGGCGTTGACTTCTTATGCCCTAACTATTCCATCTGGTGGAACAACACCCTATGGTGAAGCCTAGGTTGCCGCAACGTAGAAATGACCATAACTTTCACACCGGTAGCAATTATTCGTTTTACACGATGGAAAAGCTGTTGTATTTATACCGTACTTTATGCTTCTGGCGTTGACTTCTTATGCCCTAACTATTCCATCTGGTGGAACAACGCCCTAGGGTGAAGCCTAGGTTGCCCGGAACGTAGAAATGACCATCACTTTCAAACTGGTTGCAATTACTCGTTTTATACGATGGAAAAACTGTTGCATTTTTATTGCATTTTATGGTTCCGGCGTTGACTTCTAAGGCCCTAACTATTCAATCTGTTGGAGCGACGCCCTAGGGCGAAGCGTAGGTTGCTCGGAACGTAGAATGGACGTTAACTTTCATACTGGTTGCAATTACTCGTTTTATACGATTGAAAAACTGTTGTATTTATATTGTATTTTATGCTTCTGGCGTTGACTTCTTATGCCCTAACTATTCCATCTGGTGGAACAACGCCCTATGGTGAAGCCTAGGCTGCCCGGAACGTAGAAATGACCATAACTTTAACACCGGTAGCAATTATTCGTTTTACACGATGGAAAAACGGTCCTATTTATTTTGTATTTTATGCATCGGGCGTTGACTTCTAAGGCCCTAACTATCCAATCTGTTGGAGCAACGCCCTAGGGTGAAGCCTAGGTTGCCCGGAAAGTAGAAGTGACGTTAACTTTCACACTGGTTGCTATTATTCGTTCTATACGATGGAAAAACTGTTATATTTATATTGTATTTTATGCTTCGGGCGTTGACTTCTTATGCCCTAACTATTCCATCTGGTGGAACAACGCCCTAGGGTGAAGCCTAGGTTGCCCGGAACGTAGAAATGACCAACACTTTCAAACTGGTTGCAATTAATCCTTTTATACGATGGAAAAACTGTTGCATTTTTATTGCATTTTATGGTTCCGGCGTTGACTTCTAAGGCCCTAACTATTCAATCTGTTGGAGCGACGCCCTAGGGTGAAGCCTAGGTTGCTCGGAACGTAGAATGGACGTTAACTTTCATACTGGTTGCAATTACTCGTTTTATACGATTTGAAAAACTGTTGTATTTATATTGTATTTTATGCTTCTGGCGTTGACTTCTTATGCCCTAACTATTCCATCTGGTGGAACAACGCCCTATGGTGAAGCCTAGGTTGCCCGCAACGTAGAAATGACCATAACTTTCACACTGGTTGCAATTACTCGTTTTACACGATGGAAAAGCTGTTGTATTTATACCGTATTTTATGCTTCTGGCGTTGACTTCTTATGCCCTAACTATTCCATCTGGTGGAACAACGCCCTATGGTGAAGCCTAGGTTGCCCGCAACGTAGAAATGACCATAACTTTCACACCGGTAGCAATTATTCGTTTTACACGATGGAAAAGCTGTTGTATTTATACCGTATTTTATGCTTCTGGCGTTGACTTCTTATGCCCTAACTATTCCATCTGGTGGAACAACGCCCTAGGGTGAAGCCTAGGTTGCCCGGAACGTAGAAATGACCATCACTTTCAAACTGGTTGCAATTAATCCTTTTATACGATGGAAAAACTGTTGCATTTTTATTGCATTTTATGGTTCCGGCGTTGACTTCTAAGGCCCTAACTATTCAATCTGTTGGAGCGACGCCCTAGGGCGAAGCCTAGGTTGCTCGGAACGTAGAATGGACGTTAACTTTCATACTGGTTGCAATTACTCGTTTTATACGATTGAAAAACTGTTGTATTTATATTGTATTTTATGCTTCTGGCGTTGACTTCTTATGCCCTAACTATTCCATCTGGTGGAACAACGCCCTATGGTGAAGCCTAGGTTGCCCGGAACGTAGATATGACCATAACTTTCACACCGGTAGCAATTATTCGTTTTACACGATGGAAAAACGGTCCTATTTATTTTGTATTTTATGCATCGGGCGTTGACTTCTAAGGCCCTAACTATCCAATCTGCTGGAGCAACGCCCTAGGGTGAAGCCTAGGTTGCCCGGAAAGTAGAAGTGACGTTAACTTTCACACTGGTTGCTATTATTCGTTCTATACGATGGAAAAACTGTTATATTTATATTGTATTTTATGCTTCGGGCGTTGACTTCTAAGGCCCAGCTGTTTGATCTGGTGGAGCAACGCCATAGAGTGAAGCCTAGGTTGCCCGGAACGTAGAAATGACCAGTACTTTCACACTGTTTGCAGTTATTCCTGCTATACGATGGAAAAACTGTTGCATCTTTATTGAATTTTATGCTTCTGGCGTTGACTTCTAAGGCCCTAACTATTCTATCTGGTGGACCAACGCTCTAGAGTGAAGCCTAGGTTTCTCGGAATGTAGAAATGACCATAACATTCACACTGGTTGAAATTATTCGTTTTATACGATGGAAAAACTGTTATATTTATGTTGCCTTTTATGCTCCTGGCGTTGATTTCTTAGGCCCTAACTATTCAATCAGGTGGAACAACGCCCTAGAGTGAGGCCTAGGTTGCCCGGAACTTAGAAATGACCATCACTTCCATACTGGCAGCAATTATTCGTTTTATACGATGGAAAAACTGTTGTGTTTATATTGTATTTTATGCTTCTGGCGTTGACTACTGTGGCCGTAGCTATTCGATGTGGTGGAAAAACGCCATAGAGTGAAGCCTGGGTTGCCCGGAACGTAGAAATGACCATAACTTTCATACTGGTTGCAATTATTCGTTTTATACGATGGAAAAACTGTTATATTTATATTGTATTTTATGCTTCTGGCGTTGCCTTCTTAGGCCCTAACTGTTCGATATGGTGGAGCAACGCCCTATGGTAAAGCCTAGGTTGCCCGGAACGTAGAAATGACCATAACTTTCACACCGGTAGCAATTATTCGTTTTATACGATGGAAAAACTGTTCTATTTATTTTGTATTTTATGCTTCGGGCGTTGACTTCTAAGGCCCTAAATATTCAATTTGTTGGAGCAACGCCCTAGGGTGAAGCCTAGGTTGCCCGCAAAGTAGAAATGACCATAACTTTCATACTGGTTGCAGTTATTCGTTTTATGCGATGGAAAAACTGTTTTATTTTTATTGCATTTTGTGCTTCCGGCGTTGACTTCTAAGGCCCTAACTATTCTATCTGGAGGATCAGCGCCCTAGAGTGAAGCCTAGGTTGCTCGGAATGTAGAAATGACCATAACATTCACACTGGTTGAAATTATTCGTTTTATACGATGGAAAAACTGTTATATTTATGTTGTATTTTATGCTCCTGGCGTTGATTTATTAGGCCCTAACTATTCAATCAGGTGGAACAACGCCCTCGAGTGAGGCCTAGGTTGCCCGGAACTTAGAAATGACCATCACTTCCATACTGGCAGCAATTATTCGTTTTATACGATGGAAAAACTGTTGTTTTTATATTGTATTTTATGCTTCTGGCGTTGACTTCCGTGGCCGTAGCTATTCGATGTGGTGGAAGAACGCCATAGAGTGAAGCCTGGGTTGCCCGGAACGTAGAAATGACCATAACTTTCATACTGGTTGCAATTATTCGTTTTATATGATGGAAGAACTGTTGTATTTATATTGTATTTTATGCTGCTGGCGTTCACTTCTTAGGCCCTAACTATTCGATCTGGTGAAACAACGACCTGGGTTGAAGCCTAGGTTGCCCGGAACGTAGAAATGACCATAACTTTCACACTGGTTGCAATTATTCGTTTTATACAATGGAAAAGCAGTTGTATTTATATCGTATTTTATGCTTCTGGCGTTGACTCCATAGGCCGTAACTTTTCGATCTGGTGGAGCAACGCCCTGGAGTGAAGCCTAGGTTGCGCGGAACGTAGAATTGGCCATCACTTTCAAACTGGTTGCAATTATTCCTGTTATATGATGTAAACACTGTTTTATTTTTATTGCATTTTATACTTCGGGCGTTGAGTTCTAAGGCCCTAACTATTCGATCTGGTGGAGCACCGCCCTAGAGTGAAGCCTAGGTTGCCCGGAACGTAGAAATGACCATCACTTTCAAACTGGTTTGAATTATTCCTGTTATATGATGGAAAAACTGTTGTATTTTTATTGCATTTTATGCTTCGGGCATTGACTTCTAAGGTCCTAACTATTCAATCTGTTGGAGCAACGCCCTAGGGTGAAACCTAGGTTGCGCGGAAAGTAGAAATGACAATAACTTTCACACTGGGTGCAATTATTCGGTTTATACGATGGAAAAACTGTTGCATCTTTATTGTATTTTATGCTTCTGTCGTTGACGTCT
This sequence comes from Calliopsis andreniformis, assembly GCF_051401765.1. Taxonomy (NCBI): domain Eukaryota; kingdom Metazoa; phylum Arthropoda; class Insecta; order Hymenoptera; family Andrenidae; genus Calliopsis; species Calliopsis andreniformis. The sequence goes on along the minus strand of NW_027480431.1, from coordinate 10,425,484 downwards.
AAGGCCGTAGCTATTAGATGTGGTGGAGCAACGCACTAGAGTGTCGCCTAGGTTGCCCGGAACGTGGAATGACCATTACTTTCGCAATGTTTGCAATTATTCATTTTATACGATGGAAAAACTGTTGTACTTATATTGTATTTTATGCTTCTGGCGTTGACTTCTAAGGCCCTAACTATTCGACCTGGTGGAGCAACGCCCTAGAGTGAAGCCTAGGTTGCCCGGAACGTAGAAAGGCCCGTCACTTTCAAACTGGTTGCAATTAATCCTTTTATACGATGGAAAAACTGTTATATTTTTATTGCATTTTATGCTTCGGGCATTAACTTATAAGGCCCTAACTATTCAGTCTGTAAGAGCAACGCCCTAGGGTGAAGCCTAGGTTGCCCGTAAAGTAGAAATGACCCTAGCTTTCATACTTCTTGCAATTATTCGTTTTGTATGATGGAAAAACTGTTGTATTTATATTGTATTTTATGCTTCTGGCGTTCACTTCTTAGGCTCTAACTATTCGATCTGGTGGAGTAACGCCCTATGGCGAAGCCTAGGTTGACCGGAACGTAGAAATGACCATAATTTTCACACCGGTAGCAATTATTCGTTCTACACGATGGAAAAACTGTTTTATTTATTTTGTGTTTTATGCATCGGGCGTTGACTTCTAAGGCACTAACCACTCAATCTCTTGGAGCAACGCCCTAGGGTGAAGCCTAGGTTGCCCGGAACGTAGAAATGACCATAACTCTCACTCTGGTTGCTATTATTCGTTTTATACAATGGAAAAACTGTTCTATTTATTTTGTGTTTTATGCTTGGGGCGTTGACTTCTAAGGCCCTAACTGTTTTATCTGGTGGAGCAACGCCCTAGAGTGAAGCCTAGGTTGCCCGGAACGTAGAAGTGACCATAACTTTCACACTGGTTGCTATTATTCGTTCTATACGATGGAAAAACTGTTATATTTATATTGTATCTTATGCTTCTGGCGTTGACTTCTTAGGCCCTAACAATTCGATCTGGTGGAACAACGCCCTAGAGTGAAGCCTAGGCTGCCTGGAACGTCCAAATGACCATCACTTTCACACGGGCTGCAATTATTCCTGTTATAGGGCGGAAAGACTGTTGTATTTTAATTGTATTTTATGCTTCAGGCGTTGACTTCTCAGGCCGTAGCTATCCGATGTGGTGGAAGAACGCCACAGAGTGAAGCCTAGGTTGCCCGGAACGTAGAAATGACCATAACTTTCATACTGGTTGAAATTATTCGTTTTATATGATGGAAGAACTGTTGTATTTATATTGTATTTTATGCATCTGGCGTTGATTTCTTAGGCCCTAACTATTCAATCTGGTGGAACAACGCCCTAGAGTGAGGTCTAGGTTGCCCGGAACGTAGAAGTGACCATAACTTTCACACTGATTGCTATTATTCGTTCTATACGATGGAAAAACTGTTATATTTATATTGAATTTTATGCTTCGGGCGTTGACTTCTAAGGCCCTAACTATTCAATCTGGTGGAGCAACGACCTAGAGTGAAGCCCAGGTTCCCCGAACGTAGAAATGACGTTAACTTTCGTACTGGTTGCAATTACTCGTTTTATACGATTGAAAAACTGTTGTATCTATATTGTATTTTATGCTTCTGGCGTTGACTTCTTATGCCCTAACTATTCCATCTGGTTGAACAACGCCCTATGGTAAAGCCTAGGTTGCCCGGAACGTAGAAATGTCCATAACTTTCACACCGGTAGCAATTATTCGTTTTATACGATGGAAAAACTGTTCTACTTATTTTGTATTTTATGCTTCAGGCGTTGACTTCTAAGGCCCTAAATATTCAATATGTTGAAGCAACGCCCTAGGGTGAAGCCTAGGTTGCCCGGAAAGTAGAAATGACCATAACTTTCATACTGGTTGCAGTTATTCGTTTTATGCGATGGAAAAACTGTTTTATTTTTATTGCATTTTATGCTTCCGGCGTTGACTTCTTAGGCCCTAACTATTCGATCTGGTGGAACAACGCCGTAGAGTGAAACCTAGGTTGCCCGGAACGTAGAAATGCCCATAACTTTCACACTGGTTGCTATTATTCGTTTTATGCGATGGAAAAGCTGTTGTATTTATACCGTATTTTATGCTTCTGGCGTTGACTTCTTACGCCCTAACTATTCCATCTGGTGGAACAACGCCCTAGGGTGAAGCCTAGGTTGCCCGGAACGTAGAAATGACCATCGCTTTCAAACTGGTTGCAATTAATCCTTTTATGCGATGGAAAAACAGTTCTATTTATTTTGTATTTTATGCTTCGGGCGTTGACTTCTAAGGCCCTAGCTGTTTGATCTGGTGGAGCAACGCCCTAGAGTAAAGCCTAGGTTGCCTGGAACGTAGAAGTGACCATCACTTTCAAACTGGTTGCAATTAATCCTTTTATACGATGGAAAAACTGATGTATTTTTATCGCTTTTTATGCTTCCGGCGTTGACTTCTAAGGCCCTAACTATTCAATCTGTTGGAGCAACGCCCTAGGGTGAAGCCTAGGTTGTCCGGAACGTAGAAATGACGTTAACTTTCGTACTGGTTGCAATTACTCGTTTTATACGATTGAAATACTGTTGTATTTATATTGTATTTTATGCTTCTGGCGTTGACTTCTTATGCCCCAACTATTCCATCTAGTGGAGCAACGCCCTATGGTGAAGCCTAGGTTGCGCGGAAAGTAGAAATGACAATAACTTTCACACTGGGTGCAATTATTCGTTTTATACGATGGAAAAGCTGTTGCATCATTATTGTATTTTATGCTTCTGTCGTTGACGTCTAAGGCCGTAGCTATTAGATGTGGTGGAGCAACGCACTAGAGTGACGCCTAGGTTGCCCGGAACGTGGAATGACCATTACTTTCGCAATGTTTGTGATTATTCATTTTATACGATGGAAAAACTGTTGTACTTATATTGTATTTTATGCTTCTGGCGTTGACTTCTAAGGCCCTAACTATTCGATCTGGTGGAGCAACGCGCTAGAGTGAAGCCTAGGTTGCCCGGAACGTAGAAATGACCATAACTTTTACACTGGTAGCAAGTGTTCGTTTTATACCATGGAAAAACTGTTCTATTTATTTTGTATTTTATGCATCGGGCGTTGACTTCTAAGGCCCTAACTATTCAATCTGTTGGAGCAACGCCCTAGGGTGAAGCATAGGTTGCCCGGAAAGTAGAAATGACGTTAACTTTCACACTGGTTGCTATTATTCGTTCTATACGATGGAAAAACTGTTATATTTATATTGTATTTTATGCTTCGGGCGTTGACTTCTAAGGCCCTAGCTGTTTGATCTGGTGGAGCAACGCCCTAGAGTGAAGCCTAGGTTGACCGGAACGTTGACATGACCATAACTTTCACACTGGTTGCTATTATTCGTTTTATACAATGGACAAACTGTTCTATTTATTTTGTATTTTATGCTTCGGGCGTTGACTTCTAAGGCCCTAACTGTTTGATCTGGTGGAGCAACGCCCTAGGCGTGAAGCCTAGGTTGCCCGCAACGTAGAAATGACCATAATTTCACACTGGTTGCTATTATTCTTTCTATACGATGGAATAACTGTTATATTTATATTGTATCTTATGCTTCTGGCGTTGACTTCCTAGGCCCTAACAATTCGATCTGGTGGAACAACGCCCTAGAGTGATGCCTAGGTTTCCTGCAACGTACAAATGACCATCACTTTCACAAGGGTTGCAATTATTCCTGTTATAGGATGGAAAGACTGTTGTATTTTTATTGTATTTTATGCTTCTGGCGTTGCCTTCTTAGGCCCTAACTGTTCGATCTGGTGGAACAACGCCCTAGAGTGAAGCCTAGGTTACCCGGAACGTAGAAATGACCATTACTTTCACACTGTTTGCAGTTATTCCTGCTATACGATGGAAAAACTGTTGCATCTTTATTGAATTTTATGCTTCTGGCGTTGACTTCTAAGGCCCTAACTATTCTATCTGGTGGATCAACGCCCTAGAGTGAAGCCTAGGTTGCTCCGAATGTAGAAATGACCATAACATTCACACTGGTTGAAATTATTCGTTTAATACGATGGAAAAGGTGTTGCATCTTTATTGTATTTTATGATTCTGGCGTTGACTTCTAAGGCCCTAACTATTCGATCTGGTGGAGCAACGCGCTAGAGTGAAGCCTAGGTTGCCCGGAACGTAGAAATGACCATAACTTTCATACTGGTTGCAATTATTCGTTTTATACGATGGAAAAACTGCTGTATTTATATTGTATTTAACGCTTCTGGCGTTGACTTCTAAGGCACTAACTATTCGATCTGGTGGAACAACGCCCTAGGGTGAAGCCTAGGTTGCCCGGAAAGTAGAAATGACCATAACTTTTACACTGGTAGCAATTATTCGTTTTATACGATGGAAAAACTGTTCTATTTATTTTGTATTTTATGCTTCGGGCGTTGACTTCTAAGGAACTAACTGTTTGATCTGGTGGAGCAACGCCCTAGAGTGAAGCCTAGGTTGCCCGGAACGTAGAAATGACCATAACTTTCACACTGGATGCTATTATACGTTCTATACGATGGAAAAACTGTTATATTTATATTGTATCTTATGCTTCTGGCGTTGACTTCTTAGGCCCTAACAATTCGATCTGGTGGAGCAACGCCCTAGAGTGAAGCCTAGGTTGCCTGGAACGTACAAATGACCATCACTTTCACACGGGTTGCAATTATTCCTGTTATATCATGGAAAGACTGTTGTATTTTTATTGTATTTTATGCTTCAGGCGTTGACTTCTGAGGCCGTAGCTATTCGATGTGGTGGAAGAACGCCATAGAGTGAAGCCTAGGTTGCCCGGAACGTAGAAATGACCATAACTTTCATACTGGTTGCAATTATTCGTTTTATGCGATGGAAAAACTGTTGTATTTATATTGTATTTTTGCTTCTGGCGTTCACTTCTTAGGCCCTAACTATTTGATCTGGTGGAACAACGGCCTAGGGTGAAGCCTAGGTTGCCCGGAACGTAGAAATGACCATAACCTTCACACTGGTAGCAATTATTCGTTTTATATGATGGAAGAACTGTTGTATTTATATTGTATTTTATGCTGCTGGCGTTCATTTCATAGGCCCTAACTATTCGATCTGGTGGAACAACTACCTGGGGTGAAGCCTAGGTTTCCCGGAACGTAGAAATGACCATAACATTCATACTGGTTGCTATTAATCGTTTTATACGATGGAAAAACTGTTATATTTATATTGTATTTTATGCTTCTGGCGTTGCCTTCTTAGGCCCTAACTGTTCGATATGGTGGAACAACGCCCTAGAGTGAAGCCTAGGTTACCCGGAACGTAGAAATGACCAGTACTTTCACACTGGTTGCTATTATTCGTTTTATACGATGGAAAAGCTGTTGTATTTATAACGTATTTTATGCTTCTGGCGTTGACTTCATATGCCCTAACTATTCCATCTGGTGGAACAACGCCCTAGGGTGAAGCCTAGGTTGCCCGGAACGTAGAAATGACCATCACTTTCAAACTGGTTGCAATTAATCCTTTTATGCGATGGAAAAACTGTTGCATTTTTATTGCATTTTATGGTTCCGGCGTTGACTTCTAACGCCCTAACTATTCAATCTGTTGGAGCGACGCCCTAGGGTGAAGCCTAGGTTGCTCGGAACGTAGAATGGACGTTAACTTTTATACTGGTTGCAATTACTCGTTTTATACGATTGAAAAACTGTTGTATTTATATTGTATTTTATGCTTCTGGCGTTGACTTCTTATGCCCTAACTATTCCATCTGGTGGAACAACGCCCTATGGTGAAGCCTAGGTTGCCCGGAACGTAGAAATGACCATAACTTTCACACCGGTAGCAATTATTCGTTTTACACGATGGAAAAACGGTCCTATTTATTTTGTATTTTATGCATCGGGCGTTGACTTCTAAGGCCCTAACTATTCAATCTGTTGGAGCAACGCCCTAGGGTGAAGCCTAGGTTGCCCGGAAAGTAGAAGTGACGTTAACTTTCACACTGGTTGCTATTATTCGTTCTATACGATGGAAAAACTGTTATATTTATATTGTATTTTATGCTTCGGGCGTTGACTTCTAAGGCCCTAGCTGTTTGATCTGGTGGAGCAACGCCATAGAGTGAAGCCTAGGTTGCCCGGAACGTAGAAATGACCAGTACTTTCACACTGTTTGCAGTTATTCCTGCTATACGATGGAAAAACTGTTGCATCTTTATTGAATTTTATGCTTCTGGCGTTGACTTCTAAGGCCCTAAATATTCTATCTGGTGGACCAACGCTCTAGAGTGAAGCCTAGGTTGCTCGGAATGTAGAAATGACCATAACATTCACACTGGTTGAAATTATTCGTTTTATACGATGGAAAAACTGTTATACTTATGTTGCCTTTTATGCTCCTGGCGTTTATTTCTTAGGCCCTAACTATTCAATCAGGTGGAACAAGGCCCTAGAGTGAGCCCTAGGTTGCCCGGAACTTAGAAATGACCATCACTTCCATACTGGCAGCAATTATTCGTTTTATACGATGGAAAAACTGTTGTGTTTATATTGTATTTTATGCTTCTGGCGTTGACTTCTGTGGCCGTAGCTATTCGATGTGGTGGAAAAACGCCATAGAGTGACGCCTAGATTGCTCGGAACGTAGAAATGACCATTACTTTCACACTGGTTGCAATTATTCATTTTATACGATGGAAAAGCCGTTGTATTTATATCGTATTTTATGCTTCTGCCGTTGACTTCTTATGACCTAACTATTCGATCTGGTGGAGCAACGCCCTCGAGTGAAACCTAGGTTGCCCGGAACGTAGAAATGACCAGTACTTTCACACTGTTTGCAGTTATTCCTGTTATACGATGGAAAAACTGTTGCATCATTATTGTATTTTATGCTTCTGGCGTTGACTTCTGAGGCCCAAACTATTCGATCAGGTGAAGCAACGCCCTACAGTGAAGCCTAGGTTCCTCGGAATGTAGAAATGACCATAACTTTCACACCGGTTGCAATTATTAATTTATTCGACGACAAAGCTGTTGTATTTATATTGTATTTTATGCCTCTGGCATTGCCTTCTTAGGCCCCAACTATTCGATCTGGAGGTGCAATGCCTCAGAGTTAAGTCTAGGGTGCCCGAAACGCCGAAATGATCATTACTTTCACGCTAATTGCAATTATTCCTGTAATACGATGAAAAGACTGTTGTATTTTTATTGTATCTTATGCTCCTGGCGTTGACTTCTAAGGCCCTAACTATTCGATCTGGTGGAGCAACACCCTGGAGTGAAGCCTAGGTTGCCCGGAACATGGAAATGACCAGAACTCTCACACTGGTTGCAATTATTCGTCTTATACGATGTAAGAGCTGTTGTATTTATATCGTATTTTATGCTTCTGGCGTTGACTTCTTAGGCCCTAACTATTCGACCTGGTGGAGCAACGCCCTAGAGTGAAACCTAGGTTGCCCGGAACGTAGAAATGACAATTAATTTCACACTGCTTGGTATTATTCATTTTGTACGATGGAAAAGCTGTTGTATTTATATTGTATTTTATGCCTCTGGCGTTGACTTCTAAGGCCGTATCTATTAGATGCGGTGGAGTAACGCCCTAGAGTGACGCCTTGGTTGCCCGGAACGTAGAAATGACCATAACCTTCACACTGGTTGCTATCATTCGTTTTATACGATTGAAAAGCTGCTGTATTTATATTGTATTTTATGCTTCTAGCGTTGACTTCTTAGGCCCTAACTATTCCCTCTGGTGGATCAACACGCTAGAGTGAAACCTACGTTGCCCGGAACGTAGAGATGACCATTCCTTTCACACTGGTTGCAATTATTCCTGTTATACGATGGAAAAACTGTTGTATTTTAATTGTATTTTATGCTTTTAGCAATGAATTCTAAGTCCCTAGCTATTCGATCTGGTTGAGCAACGCCCTAGAGTGACGCCTAGCTTGCTCGAAACGTTGAAATGACCATAACTTTCACACTGGTTGCTATTATTCGTTTTATACGATGTAAAAGCTGTTTTATTTATATCGTATTTTATGCTTCTGGCGTTGACTTCTTAGGGCCTAACTATTCGACCTGGTGCAGCAACGCCCTAGAGTGAAGCCTAGGTTCCTCGGAATGTAGAAATGACCATAACTTTCACACTGGTTGCAATTATTCGGTTTATACGATGGGAAATCTGTTGTATTTATATCGTATTTTATGCCTCTGGCGTTGACTTCTAAGGCCGTATCTATTAGATGCGGTGGAGCAACGCCCTAGAGTGACGCCTAGCTTGCTCGAAACTTTGAAATTACCATAACTTTCACACTGGTTGCTATTATTCGTTTTATACGATGTAAAAGCTGTTTTATTTATATCGTATTTTATGCTTCTGGCGTTGACTTCTTAGGGCCTAACTATTCGACCTGGTGGAGCAACGCCCTAGAGTGAAACCTAGGTTGCCCGGAACGTAGAAATGACCATTACATTCACACTGGTTGCAATTATTCATTTTATACGATGGAAAAGCCGTTGTATTTATATCGTATTTTATGCTTCTGCCGTTGACTTCTTATGACCTAACTATTCGATCTGGTGGAGCAACGCCCTCGAGTGAAACCTAGGTTGCCCGGAACGTAGAAATGACCAGTACTTTCACACTGTGTGCAGTTATTCCTGTTATACGATGGAAAAACTGTTGCATAATTATTGTATTTTATGCTTCTGGCGTTGACTTCTGAGGCCCAAACTATTCGATCAGGTGAAGCAACGCCCTACAGTGAAGCCTAGGTTCCTCGGAATGTAGAAATGACCATAACTTTCACACTGGTTGCAATTATTCGGTTTATACGATGGAAAATCTGTTGTATTTATATCGTATTTTATGCTTCTGGCGATGACTTCTTAGGCCCTAACTATTCGATCTGGTAGAGCGACGGCCTAGAGTGAAGCCTAGGTTGCCCGGTACGTAGAAATGACCATAAGTTTCATACTGGTTCCAATTATTCGTTTTATACGATGGAAAAACTGTTGTATTTATATTGTATTTTATGCTTCTGGCGTTCGTTTAATAGGCCCTAACTATTCGATCTGGTGGTACAACGCCCTAGGGTGAAGCCTAGGTTGCCGGAACGTAGAAATGACCATAACTTTTACACTGGCAGCAATTATTCGTTTTATACAATGGAAAAACCGTTCTATTTATTTTGTATTTCATGCTTCGGGCGTTGACTTCTAATACCCTATCTGTTTGATCTGGTGGAGCATCGCCGTAGAGTGAAGCCTAGGTTGCCCGGAACGTAGAAATGACAATAACTTTCACACTGGTTGTTATTATTCGTTTTATACGAAGGAAAAACTGTTATATTTATATTGTATTTAAGCTTCTGGCGTTGACGTCTGAGGCCGTTGCTATTCGATGTGGTGGAAGAACGCCATAGAGTGAAGCCTAGGAAGCCCGGATCGTAGAAATGTCCATATCTTTCACACTGTTTGCAATTTTTCGTCTTGTACGATAGAAAAACTGTTTTATTTATTTTGTATTTTATGCTTCGGGCGTTGACTTCTATGGCCCTAGCTATTCGATCTGGTGGAGCAACGCCCTAGAGTGCAGCCTAGATTGCCCGGAACGTAGAAATGACCATAACTTTCACACTGGTTGCTATCATTCTTTTTATATGATGGAAAAACTGTTTTATTTATATCGTATTTTATGCTTCTGGCGTTGACTTCTTAGAGCCTAACTATTCGACCTGGTGGAGCAACGCCCTAGAGTGAAACCTAGGTTGCCCGGAACGTAGAAATGACCATTACATTCACACTGGTTGCAATTATTCCTGTTATACGATGGAAAAACTGTTGTATTTTTATTGTATTCTATGCTTCTGGCGTTTAATTCTAAGTCGCTAGCTATTTGATCAGGTGGAGCAACGACCTAGAGCGAAGCCTAGGTTGCCCGGAACGTAGAAATGACAATTACTTTCACACTGGTTGCAATTATTCGTTTTATACGATTGAAAAGCTGTTGTATTTATATTGTATTTTATGCTTCTGGCGTTGACTTCTTAGGCCCTAACTATTCGACCTGGTGGAGCAACGCCCTAGAGTGAAGCCTAGGTTCCTCGGAATGTAGAAATGACCATAACTTTCACACTGGTTGCAATTATTCGGTTTATACGATGGAAAATCTGTTGTATTTATATCGTATTCTATGCCTCTGGCGTTGACTTCTAAGGCCGTATCTATTAGACGCGGTGGAGCAACGCCCTAGAGTGACGCCTAGCTTGCTCGAAACTTTGAAATGACCATAACTTTCACACTGGTTGCTATTATTCGTTTTATACGATGTAAAAGCTGTTTTATTTATATCGTATTTTATGCTTCTGGCGTTGACTTCTTAGGGCCTAACTATTCGACCTGGTGGAGCAACGCCCTAGAGTGAAACCTAGGTTGCCCGGAACGTAGAAATGACCATTACATTCACACTGGTTGCAATTATTCCTGTTATACGATGGAAAAACTGTTGTATTTTTATTGTATTCTATGCTTCTGGCGTTTAATTCTAAGTCGCTAGCTATTTGATCAGGTGGAGCAACGACCTAGAGCGAAGCCTAGGTTGCCCGGAACGTAGAAATGACAATTACTTTCACACTGGTTGCAATTATTCGTTTTATACGATTGAAAAGCTGTTGTATTTATATTGTATTTTATGCTTCTGGCGTTGACTTCTTAGGCCCTAACTATTCCCTCTGGTGGATCAACACGCTAGAGTGAAACCTACGTTGCCCGGAACGTAGAAATGACCATTCGTTTCACACTGGTTGCAATTATTCCTGTTATACGATGGAAAAACTGTTGTATTTTAATTGTATTTTATGCTTTTAGCGATGAATTCTAAGTCCCTATCAATTCAATCTGGTGGAGCAACGCCCTAGAGTGACGCCTAGATTGCTCGGAACGTAGAAATGACCATTACTTTCACACTGGTTGCAATTATTCATTTTATACGATGGAAAAGCCGTTGTATTTATATCGTATTTTATGCTTCTGCCGTTGACTTCTTATGACCTAACTATTCGATCTGGTGGAGCAACGCCCTCGAGTGAAACCTAGGTTGCCCGGAACGTAGAAATGACCAGTACTTTCACACTGTTTGCAGTTATTCCTGTTATACGATGGAAAAACTGTTGCATCATTATTGTATTTTATGCTTCTGGCGTTGACTTCTGAGGCCCAAACTATTCGATCAGGTGAAGCAACGCCCTACAGTGAAGCCTAGGTTCCTCGGAATGTAGAAATGACCATAACTTTCACACCGGTTGCAATTATTAATTTATTCGACGACAAAGCTGTTGTATTTATATTGTATTTTATGCCTCTGGCATTGCCTTCTTAGGCCCCAACTATTCGATCTGGAGGTGCAATGCCTCAGAGTTAAGTCTAGGGTGCCCGAAACGCCGAAATGATCATTACTTTCACGCTAATTGCAATTATTCCTGTAATACGATGAAAAGACTGTTGTATTTTTATTGTATCTTATGCTCCTGTAGTTGACTTCTAAGGCCCTAACTATTCGATCTGGTGGAGCAACACCCTGGAGTGAAGCCTAGGTTGCCCGGAACATGGAAATGACCAGAACTCTCACACTGGTTACAATTATTCGTTTTATACGATGTAAGAGCTGTTGTATTTATATCGTATTTTATGCTTCTGGCGTTGACTTCTTAGGCCCTAACTATTCGACCTGGTGGAGCAACGCCCTAGAGTGAAACCTAGGTTGCCCGGAACGTAGAAATGACAATTAATTTCACACTGCTTGGTATTATTCATTTTGTACGATGGAAAAGCTGTTGTATTTATATTGTATTTTATGCCTCTGGCGTTGACTTCTAAGGCCGTATCTATTAGATGCGGTGGAGTAACGCCCTAGAGTGACGCCTTGGTTGCCCGGAACGTAGAAATGACCATAACCTTCACACTGGTTGCTATCATTCGTTTTATACGATTGAAAAGCTGCTGTATTTATATTGTATTTTATGCTTCTAGCGTTGACTTCTTAGGCCCTAACTATTCCCTCTGGTGGATCAACACGCTAGAGTGAAACCTACGTTGCCCGGAACGTAGAGATGACCATTCCTTTCACACTGGTTGCAATTATTCCTGTTATACGATGGAAAAACTGTTGTATTTTAATTGTATTTTATGCTTTTAGCAATGAATTCTAAGTCCCTAGCTATTCGATCTGGTTGAGCAACGCCCTAGAGTGACGCCTAGCTTGCTCGAAACGTTGAAATGACCATAACTTTCACACTGGTTGCTATTATTCGTTTTATACGATGTAAAAGCTGTTTTATTTATATCGTATTTTATGCTTCTGGCGTTGACTTCTTAGGGCCTAACTATTCGACCTGGTGCAGCAACGCCCTAGAGTGAAGCCTAGCTTCCTCGGAATGTAGAAATGACCATAACTTTCACACTGGTTGCAATTATTCGGTTTATACGATGGAAAATCTGTTGTATTTATATCGTATTTTATGCCTCTGGCGTTGACTTCTAAGGCCGTATCTATTAGATGCGGTGGAGCAACGCCCTAGAGTGACGCCTAGCTTGCTCGAAACTTTGAAATTACCATAACTTTCACACTAGTTGCTATTATTCGTTTTATACGATGTAAAAGCTGTTTTATTTATATCGTATTTTATGCTTCTGGCGTTGACTTCTTAGGGCCTAACTATTCGACCTGGTGGAGCAACGCCCTAGAGTGAAACCTAGGTTGCCCGGAACGTAGAAATGACCATTCGTTTCACACTGGTTGCAATTATTCCTGTTATACGATGGAAAAACTGTTGTATTTTAATTGTATTTTATGCTTTTAGCGATGAATTCTAAGTCCCTATCAATTCAATCTGGTGGAGCAACGCCCTAGAGTGACGCCTAGATTGCTCGGAACGTAGAAATGACCATTACTTTCACACTGGTTGCAATTATTCATTTTATACGATGGAAAAGCCGTTGTATTTATATCGTATTTTATGCTTCTGCCGTTGACTTCTTATGACCTAACTATTCGATCTGGTGGAGCAACGCCCTCGAGTGAAACCTAGGTTGCCCGGAACGTAGAAATGACCAGTACTTTCACACTGTTTGCAGTTATTCCTGTTATACGATGGAAAAACTGTTGCATCATTATTGTATTTTATGCTTCTGGCGTTGACTTCTGAGGCCCAAACTATTCGATCAGGTGAAGCAACGCCCTACAGTGAAGCCTAGGTTCCTCGGAATGTAGAAATGACCATAACTTTCACACCGGTTGCAATTATTAATTTATTCGACGACAAAGCTGTTGTATTTATATTGTATTTTATGCCTCTGGCATTGCCTTCTTAGGCCCCAACTATTCGATCTGGAGGTGCAATGCCTCAGAGTTAAGTCTAGGGTGCCCGAAACGCCGAAATGATCATTACTTTCACGCTAATTGCAATTATTCCTGTAATACGATGAAAAGACTGTTGTATTTTTATTGTATCTTATGCTCCTGTAGTTGACTTCTAAGGCCCTAACTATTCGATCTGGTGGAGCAACACCCTGGAGTGAAGCCTAGGTTGCCCGGAACATGGAAATGACCAGAACTCTCACACTGGTTACAATTATTCGTTTTATACGATGTAAGAGCTGTTGTATTTATATCGTATTTTATGCTTCTGGCGTTGACTTCTTAGGCCCTAACTATTCGACCTGGTGGAGCAACGCCCTAGAGTGAAACCTAGGTTGCCCGGAACGTAGAAATGACAATTAATTTCACACTGCTTGGTATTATTCATTTTGTACGATGGAAAAGCTGTTGTATTTATATTGTATTTTATGCCTCTGGCGTTGACTTCTAAGGCCGTATCTATTAGATGCGGTGGAGTAACGCCCTAGAGTGACGCCTTGGTTGCCCGGAACGTAGAAATGACCATAACCTTCACACTGGTTGCTATCATTCGTTTTATACGATTGAAAAGCTGCTGTATTTATATTGTATTTTATGCTTCTAGCGTTGACTTCTTAGGCCCTAACTATTCCCTCTGGTGGATCAACACGCTAGAGTGAAACCTACGTTGCCCGGAACGTAGAGATGACCATTCCTTTCACACTGGTTGCAATTATTCCTGTTATACGATGGAAAAACTGTTGTATTTTAATTGTATTTTATGCTTTTAGCAATGAATTCTAAGTCCCTAGCTATTCGATCTGGTTGAGCAACGCCCTAGAGTGACGCTTAGCTTGCTCGAAACGTTGAAATGACCATAACTTTCACACTGGTTGCTACTATTCGTTTTATACGATGTAAAAGCTGTTTTATTTATATCGTATTTTATGCTTCTGGCGTTGACTTCTTAGGGCCTAACTATTCGACCTGGTGCAGCAACGCCCTAGAGTGAAGCCTAGGTTCCTCGGAATGTAGAAATGACCATAACTTTCACACTGGTTGCAATTATTCGGTTTATACGATGGAAAATCTGTTGTATTTATATCGTATTTTATGCCTCTGGCGTTGACTTCTAAGGCCGTATCTATTAGATGCGGTGGAGCAACGCCCTAGAGTGACGCCTAGCTTGCTCGAAACTTTGAAATTACCATAACTTTCACACTGGTTGCTATTATTCGTTTTATACGATGTAAAAGCTGTTTTATTTATATCGTATTTTATGCTTCTGGCGTTGACTTCTTAGGGCCTAACTATTCGACCTGGTGGAGCAACGCCCTAGAGTGAAACCTAGGTTGCCCGGAACGTAGAAATGACCATTACATTCACACTGGTTGCAATTATTCCTGTTATACGATGGAAAAACTGTTGTATATTTATTGTATTCTATGCTTCTGGCGTTTAATTCTAAGTCGCTAGCTATTTGATCAGGTGAAGCAACGACCTAGAGCGAAGCCTAGGTTGCCCGGAACGTAGAAATGACAATTACTTTCACACTGGTTGCAATTATTCGTTTTATACAATTGAAAAGCTGTTGTATTTATATTGTATTTTATGCTTCTGGCGTTGACTTCTTAGGCCCTAACTATTCCCTCTGGTGGATCAACACGCTAAAGTGAAACCTACGTTGCCCGGAATGTAGAAATGACCATTCGTTTCACACTGGTTGCAATTATTCCTGTTATCGAATGGAAAAACTGTTGTATTTTAATTCTATTTTATGCTTTTAGCGATGAATTCTAAGTCCCTATCTATTCGATCTGGTGGAGCAACGCCCTAGAGTGACGCCTAGATCGCTCGGAACGTAGAAATGACCATTACTTTCACACTGGTTGCAATTATTCATTTTATACGATGGAAAAGCCGTTGTATTTATATCGTATTTTATGCTTCTGCCGTTGACTTCTTATGACCTAACTATTCGATCTGGTGGAGCAACGCCCTCGAGTGAAACCTAGGTTGCCCGGAACGTAGAAATGACCAGTACTTTCACACTGTGTGCAGTTATTCCTGTTATACGATGGAAAAACTGTTGCATAATTATTGTATTTTATGCTTCTGGCATTGACTTCTGAGGCCCAAACTATTCGATCAGGTGAAGCAACGCCCTACAGTGAAGCCTAGGTTCCTCGGAATGTAGAAATGACCATAACTTTCACACTGGGTGCAATTATTCGGTTTATACGATGGAAAATCTGTTGTATTTATATCGTATTTTATGCTTCTGGCGATGACTTCTTAGGCCCTAACTATTCGATCTGGTAGAGCGACGGCCTAGAGTGAAGCCTAGGTTGCCCGGTACGTAGAAATGACCATAAGTTTCATACTGGTTCCAATTATTCGTTTTATACGATGGAAAAACTGTTGTATTTATATTGTATTTTATGCTTCTGGCGTTCACTTCATAGGCCCTAACTATTCGATCTGGTGGTACAACGCCCTAGGGTGAAGCCTAGGTTGCCCGGAACGTAGAAATGACCATAACTTTTACACTGGCAGCAATTATTCGTTTTATACAATGGAAAAACCGTTCTATTTATTTTGTATTTCATGCTTCGGGCGTTGACTTCTAATACCCTATCTGTTTGATCTGGTGGAGCATCGCCGTAGAGTGAAGCCTAGGTTGCCCGGAACGTAGAAATGACAATAACTTTCACACTGGTTGTTATTATTCGTTTTATACGAAGGAAAAACTGTTATATTTATATTGTATTTAAGCTTCTGGCGTTGACGTCTGAGGCCGTTGCTATTCGATGTGGTGGAAGAACGCCATAGAGTGAAGCCTAGGAAGCCCGGATCGTAGAAATGTCCATATCTTTCACACTGTTTGCAATTTTTCGTCTTGTACGATAGAAAAACTGTTTTATTTATTTTGTATTTTATGCTTCGGGCGTTGACTTCTATGGCCCTAACTATTCGATCTGGTGGAGCAACGCCCTAGAGTGCAGCCTAGATTGCCCGGAACGTAGAAATGACTATAACTTTCACACTGGTTGCTATCATTCTTTTTATATGATGGAAAAACTGTTGTATTTATATTGTATTTTATGCTTCTGGCGTTCACTTCTTAGGCCCTAACTATTCGATCTGGTGGAACAACGGCCTAGGGTGAAGCCTAGGTTGCCGGAACGTAGAAATGACCATAACTTTTACACTGGTAGCAATTATTCGTTTTATACAATGGAAAAACTGTGCTATTTATTTTGTATTTAATGCTTCGGGCGTTGACTTCTAAGGCCATAACTGTTTGATCTGGTAGAGCAACGCCCTAGAGTGAAGCGTAGGTTGCCTGGAACGTAGAAATGACCATCACTTTCACACGGGTTGCAATTATTCCTGTTATAGGATGGAAAGACAGTTGTATTTTTATTGTATTTTATACTTCAGGCGTTGACTTGTGAGGCCGTAGCTATCCGATGTGGTGGAAGAACGCCATACAGTGAAGCCTAGGTTGACCGGAACGTAGAAATGACCATAACTTTCACACTGGTTGCAATTATCTGTTTTATACGATGGAAAAGCTGTTGTATTTATATCGTATTTTATGCTTCTCGCGTTGACTTCTTAGGCCCTAACTATTCCGTCTTGTGGAACAACGCCCTAGGGTGAAGCTTAGGTTGCCCGGAACGTAGAAATGACCATAGCTTTTACACTGGCAGCAATTATTCGTTTTATACAATGGAAAAACCGTTCTATTTATTTTGTATTTTATGCATCGGGCGTTGACTTCTAAGGCCCTAAATGTTTGATCTGGCGGAGCATCGCCGTAGAGTGAAGCCTAGGTTGCCCGGAACGTAGAAATGACCATAACTTTCACACTGGTTGCTATTATTCCTTTAATACGATGGAAAAACTGTTATATTTATATTGTATTTAAGCTTCTGGCGTTGACTTCTGAGGCCGTTGCTATTCGATGTGGTGGAAGAACGCCATAGAGTGAAACCTAGGTAGCCCGGATCGTAGAAATGTCCATATCTTTCACACTGTTTGCAATTTTTCGTTTTATACGATGGAAAAACTGTTTTATTTATTTTGTATTTTATGCTTCGGGCTTTGACTTCTAAGGCCCTAACTATTCGATCTAGTGGAGCAACGCCCTAGAGTGAAGCCTAGGTTGCCTGGAACGTAGAAATGACCATCATTTTCACACGGGTTGCAATTATTCCTCTTATAGGATGGAAAGACTGTTGTATTTTTATTGTATTTTATACTTCAGGCGTTGACTTCTAAGGCCCTAACTATTCGATCTGGTAGAGCAACGCCCTAGAGTGAAGCCTAGGTTGCCCGGTACGTAGAAATGACCATAAGTTTCATACTGGTTGCAATTATTCGTTTTATACGATGGAAAAACTGTTGTATTTATATTGTATTTTATGCTTCTGGCGTTCACTTCATAGGCCCTAACTATTCGATCTGGTGGTAGAACACCCTAGGGTGAAGCCTAGGTTGCCCGGAACGTAGAAATGACCATTACTTTTACACTGGCAGCAATTATTCGTTTTATACAATGGAAAAACCGTTCTATTTATTTTGTATTTTATGCTTCGGGCGTTGACTTCTGATGCCCTATCTGTTTGATCTGGTGGAGCATCGCCGTAGAGTGAAGCCTGGGTTGCCCGGAACGTAGAAATGACCATAACTTTCACACTGGTTGTTATTATTCGTTTTATACGAAGGAAAAACTGTTATATTTATATTGTATTTAAGCTTCTGGCGTTGACGTCTGAGGCCGTTGCTATTCGATGTGGTGGAAGAACGCCATAGAGTGAAGCCTAGGTAGCCCGGATCGTAGAAATGTCCATATCTTTCACACTGTTTGCAATTTTTCGTATTGTACGATGGAAAAACTGTTTTATTTATTTTGTGTTTTATGCTAGGGGCGTTGACTTCTAAGGCCCTAACTATTCGACCTGGTGGAGCAACGCCCTAGAGTGCAGCCTAGATTGCCCGGAACGTAGAAATGACCATAACTTTCACACTGGTTGCTATCATTCGTTTTATATGATGGAAAAACTGTTGTAGTTATATTGTATTTTATGCTTCTGGCGTTCACTTCTTAGGCCCTAACTATTCGAGCTGGTGGAACAACGGCCTAGGGTGAAGCCTAGTTTGCCCGGAACGTAGAAATGACCATATCTCTTACACTGGTAGCAATTATTCGTTTTATAAAATGGAAAAACTGTTCTATTTATTTTGTATTTAATGCTTCGGGCGTTGACTTCTAAGGCCCTAACTGTTTGATCTGGTAGAGCAACGCCCTAGAGTGAAGCGTAGGTTGCCTGAAACGTAGAAATGACCATCACTTTCACACGGGTTGCAATTATTCCTGTTATAGGATGGAAAGACAGTTGTATTTTTATTGTATTTTATACTTCGGGCGTTGACTTCTAAGGCCGTAACTATTCGATCTAGTGGAGCAACGCCCTAGAGTGCAGCCTAGGTTGCCCGGAGCGTAGAAATGACCATAACTTTCACATTGGTTGCTATCATTCGTTTTATATGATGGAAAAACTGTTGTATTTATATTGTATTTAATGCTTCTTGCGTTCACTTCTTAGGCCCTAACTATTCGATCTGGTGGAGCAACGCCCTAGAGTGAAGCCTAGGTTGCACGGTACGTAGAAATGACCATCACTATCAAACTGGTTGCAATTATTTGTTTTATACGATGGAAAAGCTGTTGTATTTATATCGTATTTTATGCTTCTGGCGTTGACTTCTTAGGCCCTAACTATTCCATCTGGTGGAACAACGCCCTAGGGTGAAGTCTAGGTTGCCCGGAAGGTAGAAATGACCATAACTTTCACACTGGTAGCAATTATTCGTTTTATACGATGGAAAAACTGTTCTATTTATTTTATATTTTATGCTTCGGGCGTTGACTTCTAAGGCCCTAACTATTCGATCTGGTAGAGCAACGCCCTAGAGTGAAGCCTAGGTTGCACGGTACGTAGAAATGACCATCACTATCAAACTGGTTGCAATTATTTGTTTTATACGATGGAAAAGCTGTTGTATTTATATCGTATTTTATGCTTCTGGCGTTGACTTCTTAGGCCCTAACTATTCCATCTGGTGGAACAACGCCCTAGTGTGAAGCCTAGGTTGCCCGGAAAGTAGAAATGACCATAACTTTCACACTGGTAGCAATTATCCGTTTTATACGATGGAAAAACTGTTCTATTTATTTTGAATTTTATGCTTCGGGCGTTGACTTCTAAGGCCCTAACTATTCGATCTGGTAGAGCAACGCCCTAGAGTGAAGCCTAGGTTGCCGGGTACGTAGAAATGACCATAAGTTTCATACTGGTTGCAATTATTCGTTTTATACGATGGAAAAACTGTTGTATTTATATTGTATTTTATGCTTCTGGCGTTCACTTCTTAGGCCCTAACTATTCGATCTGGTGGTACAACGCCCTAGGGTGAAGCCTAGGTTGCCCGGAACGTAGAAATGACCATAACTTTTACACTGGCAGCAATTATTCGTTTTATACAATGGAAAAACCGTTGTATTTATTTTGTATTTTATGCTTCGGGCGTTGACTTCTAATGCCCTATCTGTTTGATCTGGTTGAGCATCGCCGTAGAGTGAAGCCCACGTTGCCCGGAACGTATAAATGACCATAACTTTCACACTGGTTGCTATTATTCGTTTTATACGATGGAAAAACTGTTATATTTATATTGTATTTAAGCTTCTGGCGTTGACTTCTTAGGCCGTTCCTATTCCATCTGGTGGAACAACACCCTAGGGTGAAGTCTAGGTTTCCCGGAAGGTAGAAATGACCATAACTTTCACACTGGTAGCAATTATTCGTTTTATACGATGGAAAAACTGTTCTATTTGTTTTATACTTTATGCTTCGGGCGTTGACTTCTAAGGCCCTAACTATTCGATCTGGTGGAGCAACGCCCTATAGTGAAGCCTAGGTTGCCCGGTACGTAGAAATGACCATCACTTTCAAACTGGTTGCAATTATTTGTTTTATACGACGGAAAAGCTGTTGTATTTATATCGTATTTTATGCTTCTGGCGTTGACTTTTTAGGCCCTAACTATTCCATCTGGTGGAGCAACGCCCAAGGGTGAAGCCTAGGATGCCCGGAAAGTAGAAATGACCATAACTTTCACACTGGTAGCAATTATTCGCTTTATACGATGGAAAAACTGTTCTATTTATTTTGTATTTTATGCTTCGGGCGTTCACTTCTAAGGCCCTAACTATTCGATCTGGTAGAGCAACGCCCTAGTGTGAAGCGTAGGTTGCCCGGTACGTAGAAATGACCATAAGTTTCATACTGGTTGCAATTATTCGTTTTATACGATGGGAAAGCTGTTGTATTTATATTGTATTTTATGCTTCTGGCGTTCACTTCTTAGGCCCTAACTATTCGATCTGGTGGAACAACGGCCTGGAGTGAAGTCTAGGTTGCCCGGAACGTAGAAATGACCATAACTTTTACACTTGTAGCAATTATTCGTTTTATACAATGGAAAAACTGTTCTATTTATTTTGTATTTAATGCTTCGGGCGTTGACTTCTAAGGCCCTAACTGTTTGATCTGGTGGAGCAACGCCCTAGGGTGAAGCCTAGGTTGCCTGGAACGTAGAAATGACCATCCCTTTCACACGGCTGGCAATTATTCCTGTTATAGGATGGAAAGACTGTTGTATTTTTATTGTATTTTATACTTCAGGCGTTGACTTCTGAGGCCGTAGCTATCCGATGTGGTAGAAGAACGCCATACAGTGAAGCCTAGCTTGCCCGGAACGTGGAAATGACCATAACTTTCACACTGCTTGCAATTATTTGTTTTATACGATCGAAAAGCTGTTGTATTTATATCGTATTTTATGCTTCTGGCGTTGACTTCTTAGGCTCTAACTTTTCCATCTGGTGGAACAACGCCCTAGAGTAAAGCCCAGGTTGCGCGGAACGTAGAAATGACCATAACTTTCACACTGGTAGCAATTATTCGTTTGATACAATGGAAAAAATGTTCTATTTATTTTGTATTTAATGCTTCGGGCGTTGACTTCTAAGGCCCTAGCTATTCGATCAGGTGGAGCAACGCCCTAGAGTGAAGCCTAGGTTGCTCGAAATGTAGAAATGACCATAACCTTCACACTGGTTGCTATCATTCGTTTTATATGATGGAAAAACTGTTGTATTTATATTGTATTTTATGCTTCTGGCGTTGACTTCTTAGGCCCTAACTATTCCATCTGGTGGAACAACGCCCTAGGGTGAAGCCTAGGTTGCCCGGAACGTAGAAATGACCATAACTTTTACAATGGCAGCAATTATTCCTTTTATACAATGGAAAAACCGTTGTATTTATTTTGTATTTTATGCTTCGGGCGTTGACTTCTAATGCCCTATGTGTTTGATATGGTTGAGCATCGCCGTAGAGTGAAGCCTACGTTGCCCGGAACGAATAAATGACCATAACTTTCACACTGGTTGCTATTATTCGTTTTATACGATGGAAAAACTGTTATATTTATATTGTATTTAAGCTTCTGGCGTTGACTTCTTAGGCCGTTGCTATTCCATCTGGTGGAACAACGCCGTAGGGTGCAGTCTAGGTTGCCCGGAAGGTAGAAATGACCATAACTTTCACACTGGTAGCAATTATTCGTTTTATACGATGGAAAAACTGTTCTATTTGTTTTATATTTTATGCTTCGGGCGTGGACTTCTAAGGCCCTAACTATTCGATCTGGTGGAGCAACGCCCTAGTGTGAAGCGTAGGTTGCCCGGTACGTAGAAATGACCATAGGTTTCATACTGGTTGCAATTATTCGTTTTATACGATGGAAAAACTGTTGTATTTATATTGTATTTTATGTTTCTGGCGTTCACTTCTTAGGCCCTAACTATTCGATCTGGTGGAACAACGGCCTAGGGTGAAGCCTAGGTTGCCGGAACGTAGAAATGACCATCACTTTCAAACTGGTTGCAATTATTCGTTTTATACGATGGAAAAACTGCTGCATCTTTATCGTATTTTATGCTTCTGGCGTTGACTTCTTAGGCCTTAACTATTCGACCTGGTGGAGCAACGCCCTGGAGTGAAACCTAGGTTGCCTGGAACGTAGAAATGACCACTACTATCACACTGGTTGCAAATTATTCCTGCTATACGATGGAAAAGCTGTTGTATTTTTATTGCATTTTATGTTTCTGGCGTTCACTTCTTAGGCCCTAACTATTCGATCTGGTGGAACAACGGCCTAGGGTGAAGACTAGGTTGCCCGGAACGTAGAAATGACCATAACTTTTACACTGGCAGCAATTATTTATTTTATACGATGGAAAAGCTGTTGTATTTATATCGTATTTTATGCTTCTGGCGTTGACTGCTTAGGCCCTAACTATTCCATCTGGTGGAACAACGCCCTAGGGTAAAGCCCAGGTTGCGCGGAACGTAGAAATGACCATAACTTTCACACTGGTAGCAATTATTCGTTTTATACGTTGGAAGAACTGTTATATTTATATTGCATTTTATGCTTCGGGCATTGACTTCTAAGGCCCTAACTATTCAATCTGTTGGAGCAACGCCCTAGGGTGAAGCCTAGGTTGCCCGGAAAGTAGACATGACCATAACTTTCATACTGGTTGCAATTATTCGTTTTATATGATGGAAAAGCAATTGCATCATTAATGTATTTTATTCATCTGGGGTTGACTTCTAAGGCCCTAACTATTCGATCAGGTGGAGCAACGCCCTAGAGGGAAGCCTAGGTTGCCCGGAACGTAGAAATGACCATAACTTTCACACTGGTTGCAATTATTTATTTTGTACGATGGAAAAGCTGTTGTATTTATATCGTATTTTATACTTCTGGCGTTGACTTCTTAGGCCCTAACTATTCCATCTGGTGGAACAACGCCCTAGGGTAAAGCCCAGGTGGCGCGGAACGTAGAAATGCCCATAACTTTCACACTGGTAGCAATTATTCGTTTTGTACGATGGAAGAACTGTTATATTTATATTGCATTTTATGCTTCGGGCATAGGCTTCTAAGGCCCTAACTATTTAATCTGTTGGAGCAACGCCCTAGGGTGAAGCCTAGGTTGCCCGGAAAGTAGACATGACCGTAACTTTCATACTGGTTGCAATTATTCGTTTTATATGATGGTAAAGCTGTTGCATCATTAATGTATTTTATTCATCTGGGGTTGACTTCTGAGGCCCTAACTGTTTGATCTGTTGGAGCACCGCCGTAGAGTGAAGCCTACGATGCCCGGAACGTATAAATGACCATAACTTTCACACTGGTTGCTATTATTCGTTTTATACGATGGAAAAACTGTTATATTTATGTTGTATTTAAGCTTCTGGCGTTGACTTCTTAGGCCGTTGCTATTCCATCTGGTGGAACAACGCCCTAGGGTGAAGTCTAGGTTGCCCGGAAGGTAGAAATGACCATCACTTTCACACTGGTAGCAATTATTCGTTTTATACGATGGAAAAACTGTTCTATTTGTTTTATATTTTATGCTTCGGGCGTGGACTTCTAAGGCCCTAACTATTCGATCTGGTGGAGCAACGCCCTATAGTGAAGCCTAGGTTGCCCGGTACGTAGAAATGACCATCATGTTCAAACTGGTTGCAATTATTTGTTTTATACGATGGAAAAGCTGTTGTATTTATATCGTATTTTATGCTTCTGCCGTTGACTTTTTAGGCCCTATCTATTCCATCTGGTGTAACAACGCCCTAGGGTGAAGCCTAGGATGCCCGGAAAGTAGAAATGACCATAACTTTCACACTGGTAGCAATTATTCGTTTTATACGATGGAAAAACTGTTCTATTTATTTTGTATTTTATGCTTCGGGCGTTCACTTCTAAGGCCCTAACTATTCGATCTGGTGGAGCAACGCCCTATAGTGAAGCCTAGGTTGCCCGGTACGTAGAAATGACCATAGGTTTCATACTGGTTGCAATTATTCGTTTTATACGATGGAAAAACTGTTGTATTTATATTGTATTTTATGTTTCTGGCGTACACTTTTTAGGCCCTAACTATTCGATCTGGTGGAACAACGGCCTAGGGTGAAGCCTAGGTTGCCCTGAACGTAGAAATGACCATCACTTTCACACTGGTTGCAATTATTCGTTTTATACGATGGAAAAACTGTTGCATCTTTATCGTATTTTGTGCTTCTGGCGTTGACTTCTTAGGCCGTAACTATTCGACCTGGTGGAGCAACGCCCTGGAGTGAAACCTAGGTTGCCTGGAACGTAGAAATGACCACTACTATCACACTGGTTGCAAATTATTCCTGCTATACGATGGAAAAGCTGTTGTATTTTTATTGCATTTTATGCTTCTGGCGTTCACTTCTTAGGCCCTAACTATTCGATCTGGTGGAACAACGGCCTAGGGTGAAGACTAGGTTGCCCGGAACGTAGAAATGACCATAACTTTTACACTGGCAGCAATTATTTATTTTATACGATGGAAAAGCTGTTGTATTTATATCGTATTTTATGCTTCGGGCATTGACTTCTAAGGCCCTAACTATTCAATCTGTTGGAGCAACGCCCTAGGGTGAAGCCTAGGTTGCCCGGAAGGTAGACATGACCATAACTTTCATACTGGTTGCAATTATTCGTTTTATATGATGGAAAAGCTGTTGCATCATTAATGTATTTTATTCATCTGGGGTTGACTTCTAAGGCCCTAACTATTCGATCAGGTGGAGCAACGCCCTAGAGGGAAGCCTAGGTTGCCCGGAACGTAGAAATGACCATAACTTTCACACTGGTTGCAATTATTTATTTTATACGATGGAAAAGCTGTTGTATTTATATCGTATTTTATTCATCTGGGGTTGACTTCTAAAGCCCTAACTATTCCATCTGGTGGAACAACGCCCTAGGGTGAAGCCTGGGATGCCCGGAAAGTAGAAATGACCATAACTTTCACACTGGTAGCAATTATTCGTTTTATACGATGGAAAAACTGTTCTATTTATTTTGTATTTTATGCTTCGGGCGTTCACTTCTAAGGCCCTAACTATTCGATCTGGTAGAGCAACGCCCTAGAGTGCAGCCTAGATTGCCCGGAACGTAGAAATGACCATTACTTTCACACTGTTTGCAATTATTCGTTTTATACGATGGAAAAACTGTTATATTTATATTGTGTTTAAGCTTCTGGCGTTGACTTCTGTGGCCCTAACTGTTTGATCTGTTGGAGCACCGCCGTAGAGTGAAGCCCAGGTTGCCCGGAACGTAGAAATGACCATAACTTTCACACTGGTTGCTATTATTCGTTTTATAAGATGGAAAAACTGTTATATTTATATTGTATTTAAGCTTCTGACGTTGACTTCTGAGGCCGTTGCTATTCGATGTGGTGGAAGAACGCCATAGAGTGAAGCCTAGGTTGCGCGGAACGTAGAAATGACCATAACTTTCACACTGGTAGCAATTATTTGTTTTATACGATCGAAAAGCTGTTGTATTTATATCGTATTTTATGCTTCTGGCGTTGACTTCTTAGGCCCTAACTATTCCATCTGGTGGAACAACGCCCTAGAGTAAAGCCCAGGTTGCGCGGAACGTAGAAATGACCATAACTTTCACACTGGTAGCAATTATTCGTTTGATACAATGGAAAAAATGTTCTATTTATTTTGTATTTAATGTTTCGGGCGTTGACTTCTAAGGCCCTAACTATTCGATCAGGTGGAGCAACGCCCTAGAGTGAAGCCTAGGTTCCTCGAAATGTAGAAATGACCATAACTTTCACACTGGTTGCTATCATTCGTTTACATGATGGAAAAACTGTTGTATTTATATTGTATTTTATGCTTCTGGCGTTGACTTCTTAGGCCCTAACTATTCCATCTGGTGGAACATCGGCCTAGGGTGAAGCCTAGGTTGCCGGAACGTAGAAATGACCATAACTTTTACACTGGTAGCAATTATTCGTTTTATACAATGGAAAAACTGTTCTATTTATTTTGTATTTAATGCTTCGGGCGTTGACTTCTTAGGCCCTAACTATTCGATCTGGTGGTACAACGCCTTAGGGTGAAGCCTAGGTTGCCCGGAACGTAGAAATGACCATAACTTTTACACTGGCAGCAATTATTCGTTTTATACAATGGAAAAACCGTTGTATTTATTTTGTATTTTATGCTTCGGGCGTTGACTTCAAACGCCCTATCTGTTTGATCTGGCTGAGCAGCGCCGTAGAGTGAAGCCTACGTTGCCCGGAACGTATAAATGACCATAACTTTCACACTGGTTGCTATTATTCGTTTTATATGATGGAAAAACTGTTGTATTTATATTGTATTTTATGTTTCTGGCGTTCACTTCTTAGGCCCTAACTATTCGATCTGGTGGAACAACGCCCTAGGGTAAAGCCCAGGTTGCGCGGAACGTAGAAATGACCATAACTTTCACACTGGTAGCAATTATTCGTTTTATACGATGGAAAAACTGTTGCATCTTTATCGTATTTTATGCTTCTGGCGTTGACTTCTTAGGCCGTAACTATTCGACCTGGTGGAGCAACGCCCTAGGGTGAAGCCTGGGATGCCCGGAAAGTAGAAATGACCATAACTTTCACACTGGTAGCAATTATTCGTTTTATACGATGGAAAAACTGTTCTATTTATTTTGCATTTTATGCTTCGGGCGTTCACTTCTAAGGCCCTAACTATTCGATCTGGTAGAGCAACGCCCTAGAGTGCAGCCTAGATTGCCCGGAACGTAGAAATGACCATTACTTTCACACTGTTCGCAATTATTCGTTTTATACGATGGAAAAACTGTTATATTTATATTGTATTTAAGCTTCTGGCGTTGACTTCTGAGGCCCTAACTGTTTGATCTGTTGGAGCACCGCCGTAGAGTGAAGCCTACGATGCCCGGAACGTATAAATGACCATAACTTTCACACTGGTTGCTATTATTCGTTTTATACGATGGAAAAACTGTTATATTTATGTTGTATTTAAGTTTCTGGCGTTGACTTCTTAGGCCGTTGCTATTCCATCTGGTGGAACAACGCCCTAGGGTGAAGTCTAGGTTGCCCGGAAGGTAGAAATGACCATCACTTTCACACTGGTAGCAATTATTCGTTTTATACGATGGAACAACTGTTCTATTTGTTTTATATTTTATGCTTCGGGCGTGGACTTCTAAGGCCCTAACTATTCGATCTGGTGGAGCAACGCCCTATAGTGAAGCCTAGGTTGCCCGGTACGTAGAAATGACCATCATATTCAAACTGGTTGCAATTATTTGTTTTATACGATGGAAAAGCTGTTGTATTTATATCGTATTTTATGCTTCTGGCGTTGACTTTTTAGGCCCTATCTATTCCATCTGGTGGAACAACGCCCTAGGGTGAAGCCTAGGATGCCCGGAAAGTAGAAATGACCATAACTTTCACACTGGTAGCAATTATTCGTTTTATACGATGGAAAAACTGTTCTATTTATTTTGTATTTTATGCTTCGGGCGTTCACTTCTAAGGCCCTAACTATTCGATCTGGTGGAGCAACGCCCTATAGTGAAGCCTAGGTTGCCCGGTACGTAGAAATGACCATAGGTTTCATACTGGTTGCAATTATTCGTTTTATACGATGGAAAAACTGTTGTATTTATATTGTATTTTATGTTTCTGGCGTTCACTTTTTAGGCCCTAACTATTCGATCTGGTGGAACAACGACCTAGGGTGAAGCCTAGGTTGCCCTGAACGTAGAAATGACCATCACTTTCACACTGGTTGCAATTATTCGTTTTATACGATGGAAAAACTGTTGCATCTTTATCGTATTTTGTGCTTCTGGCGTTGACTTCTTAGGCCGTAACTATTCGACCTGGTGGAGCAACGCCCTGGAGTGAAACCTAGGTTGCCTGGAACGTAGAAATGACCACTACTATCACACTGGTTGCAAATTATTCCTGCTATACGATGGAAAAGCTGTTGTATTTTTATTGCATTTTATGCTTCTGGCGTTCACTTCTTAGGCCCTAACTATTCGATCTGGTGGAACAACGGCCTAGGGTGAAGACTAGGTTGCCCGGAACGTAGAAATGACCATAACTTTTACACTGGCAGCAATTATTTATTTTATACGATGGAAAAGCTGTTGTATTTATATCGTATTTTATGCTTCGGGCATTGACTTCTAAGGCCCTAACTATTCAATCTGTTGGAGCAACGCCCTAGGGTGAAGCCTAGGTTGCCCGGAAGGTAGACATGACCATAACTTTCATACTGGTTGCAATTATTCGTTTTATATGATGGAAAAGCTGTTGCATCATTAATGTATTTTATTCATCTGGGGTTGACTTCTAAGGCCCTAACTATTCGATCAGGTGGAGCAACGCCCTAGAGGGAAGCCTAGGTTGCCCGGAACGTAGAAATGACCATAACTTTCACACTGGTTGCAATTATTTATTTTATACGATGGAAAAGCTGTTGTATTTATATCGTATTTTATACTTCTGGCGTTGACTTCTTAGGCCCTAACTATTCCATCTGGTGGAACAACGCCCTAGGGTAAAGCCCAGGTGGCGCGGAACGTAGAAATGACCATAACTTTCACACTGGTAGCAATTATTCGTTTTGTACGATGTAAGAACTGTTATATTTATATTGCATTTTATGCTTCGGGCATAGACTTCTAAGGCCCTAACTATTCAATCTGTTGGAGCAACGCCCTAGGGTGTAGCCTAGGTTGCCCGGAAAGTAGACATGACCATAACTTTCATACTGGTTGCAATTATTCGTTTTATATGATGGAAAAGCTGTTGCATCATTAATGTATTTTATTCATCTGGGGTTGACTTCTAAAGCCCTAACTATTCGATCAGGTGGAGCACCGCCCTAGAGTGAAGCCTAGGTTGCCCGGAACATAGAAATGACCATCACTTTCAAACTGGTTGCAATTATTTGTTTTATACGATGGAAAAGCTGTTGTATTTATATCGTATTTTATGCTTCTGGCGTTGACTTTTTAGGCCCTAACTATTCCATCTGGTGGAACAACGCCCTAGGGTGAAGCCTGGGATGCCCGGAAAGTAGAAATGACCATAACTTTCACACTGGTAGCAATTATTCGTTTTATACGATGGAAAAACTGTTCTATTTATTTTGTATTTTATGCTTCGGGCGTTCACTTCTAAGGCCCTAACTATTCGATCTGGTAGAGCAACGCCCTAGAGTGCAGCCTAGATTGCCCGGAACGTAGAAATGACCATTACTTTCACACTGTTTGCAATTATTCGTTTTATACGATGGAAAAACTGTTATATTTATATTGTATTTAAGCTTCTGGCGTTGACTTCTGTGGCCCTAACTGTTTGATCTGTTGGAGCACCGCCGTAGAGTGAAGCCCAGGTTGCCCGGAACGTAGAAATGACCATAACTTTCACACTGGTTGCTATTATTCGTTTTATAAGATGGAAAAACTGTTATATTTATATTGTATTTAAGCTTCTGACGTTGACTTCTGAGGCCGTTGCTATTCGATGTGGTGGAAGAACGCCATAGAGTGAAGCCTAGGTTGCGCGGAACGTAGAAATGACCATAACTTTCACACTGGTAGCAATTATTTGTTTTATACGATCGAAAAGCTGTTGTATTTATATCGTATTTTATGCTTCTGGCGTTGACTTCTTAGGCCCTAACTATTCCATCTGGTGGAACAACGCCCTAGAGTAAAGCCTAGGTTGCCCGGAACGTAGAAATGACCATAACTTTCACACTGGTTGAAATTATTTATTGTATACGATGGAAAAGCTGTTGTATTTATATCGTATTTTATACTTCTGGCGTTGACTTCTTAGGCCCTAACTATTCCATCTGGTGGAACAACGCCCTAGCGTAAAGCCCAGGTTGCGCGGAACGTAGAAATGACCATAACTTTCACACTGGTAGCAATTATTCGTTTTGTACGATGGAAGAACTGTTATATTTATATTGCATTTTATGCTTCGGGCATAGACTTCAAAGGCCCTAACTATTCAATCTGTTGGAGCAACGCCCTAGGGTGAAGCCTAGGTTGCCCGGAAAGTAGACATGACCATAACTTTCATACTGGTTGCAATTATTCGTTTTATATGATGGAAAAGCTGTTGCATCATTAATGTATTTTATTCATCTGGGGTTGACTTCTAAGGCCCTAACTATTCGATAAGGTGGAGCACCGCCCTAGAGTGAAGCCTAGGTTGCCCGGAACATAGAAATGACCATAACTTTTACACTGGTAGCAATTATTCGTTTTATACAATGGAAAAACTGTTCTATTTATTTTGTATTTAATGCTTCGGGCGTTGTCTTCTAAGGCCCTAACTGTTTGATCTGGTGGAGCAACGCCCTAGAGTGAAGCCTAGGTTGAGCGGAACGTAGAAATGACCATAACTTTCACACTGGTTGCTATTATTCGTTTTATACGATGGAAAAACTGTTATATTTATGTTGTATTTAAGCTTCTGGCGTTGACTTCTTAGGCCGTTGCTATTCCATCTGGTGGAACAACGCCCTAGGGTGAAGTCTAGGTTGCCCGGAAGGTAGAAATGACCATCACTTTCACACTGGTAGCAATTATTCGTTTTATACGATGGAAAAACTGTTCTATTTGTTTTATATTTTATGCTTCGGGCGTGGACTTCTAAGGCCCTAACTATTCGATCTGGTGGAGCAACGCCCTATAGTGAAGCCTAGGTTGCCCGGTACGTAGAAATGACCATCATGTTCAAACTGGTTGCAATTATTTGTTTTATACGATGGAAAAGCTGTTGCATCATTAATGTATTTTATTCATCTGGGGTTGACTTCTAAGGCCCTAACTATTCGATAAGGTGGAGCACCGCCCTAGAGTGAAGCCTAGGTTGCCCGGAACATAGAAATGACCATAACTTTTACACTGGTAGCAATTATTCGTTTTATACAATGGAAAAACTGTTCTATTTATTTTGTATTTAATGCTTCGGGCGTTGTCTTCTAAGGCCCTAACTGTTTGATCTGGTGGAGCAACGCCCTAGAGTGAAGCCTAGGTTGAGCGGAACGTAGAAATGACCATAACTTTCACACTGGTTGCTATTATTCGTTTTATACAATGGAGAAACTGTTTTATTTATATTGTATTTTACGCTTCTGGCGTTCACTTCTTAGGCCCTAACTATTCGATCTGGTGGAGCAACGCCCTAGAGTGAAGCCTAGGTTGCCCGGTACGTAGAAATGACCATCACTTTCAAACTGGTTGCAATTATTTGTTTTATACGATGGAAAAGCTGTTGTATTTATATCGTAGTTTATGCTTCTGGCGTCGACTTCTTAGGCCTTAACTATTCGACCTGGTGGAGCAACGCCCTGGAGTGAAACCTAGGTTGCCTGGAACGTAGAAATGACCACTACTATCACACTGGTTGCAAATTATTCCTGCTATACGATGGAAAAGCTGTTGTATTTTTATTGCATTTTATGTTTCTGGCGTTCACTTCTTAGGCCCTAACTATTCGATCTGGTGGAACAACGGCCTAGGGTGAAGACTAGGTTGCCCGGAACGTAGAAATGACCATAACTTTTACACTGGCAGCAATTATTTATTTTATACGATGGAAAAGCTGTTGTATTTATATCGTATTTTATGCTTCTGGCGTTGACTGCTTAGGCCCTAACTATTCCATCTGGTGGAACAACGCCCTAGGGTAAAGCCCAGGTTGCGCGGAACGTAGAAATGACCATAACTTTCACACTGGTAGCAATTATTCGTTTTATACGTTGGAAGAACTGTTATATTTATATTGCAGTTTATGCTTCGGGCATTGACTTCTAAGGCCCTAACTATTCAATCTGTTGGAGCAACGCCCTAGGGTGAAGCCTAGGTTGCCCGGAAAGTAGACATGACCGTAACTTTCATACTGGTTGCAATTATTCGTTTTATATGATGGTAAAGCTGTTGCATCATTAATGTATTTTATTCATCTGGGGTTGACTTCTGAGGCCCTAACTATTCCATCTGGTGGAACAACGCCCTAGGGTGAAGCCTGGGATGCCCGGAAAGTAGAAATGACCATAACTTTCACACTGGTAGCAATTATTCGTTTTATACGATGGAAAAACTGTTCTATTTATTTTGCATTTTATGCTTCGGGCGTTCACTTCTAAGGCCCTAACTATTCGATCTGGTAGAGCAACGCCCTAGAGTGCAGCCTAGATTGCCCGGAACGTAGAAATGACCATTACTTTCACACTGTTCGCAATTATTCGTTTTATACGATGGAAAAACTGTTATATTTATATTGTATTTAAGCTTCTGGCGTTGACTTCTGAGGCCCTAACTGTTTGATCTGTTGGAGCACCGCCGTAGAGTGAAGCCTACGATGCCCGGAACGTATAAATGACCATAACTTTCACACTGGTTGCTATTATTCGTTTTATACGATGGAAAAACTGTTATATTTATGTTGTATTTAAGCTTCTGGCGTTGACTTCTTAGGCCGTTGCTATTCCATCTGGTGGAACAACGCCCTAGGGTGAAGTCTAGGTTGCCCGGAAGGTAGAAATGACCATCACTTTCACACTGGTAGCAATTATTCGTTTTATACGATGGAAAAACTGTTCTATTTGTTTTATATTTTATGCTTCGGGCGTGGACTTCTAAGGCCCTAACTATTCGATCTGGTGGAGCAACGCCCTATAGTGAAGCCTAGGTTGCCCGGTACGTAGAAATGACCATCATGTTCAAACTGGTTGCAATTATTTGTTTTATACGATGGAAAAGCTGTTGTATTTATATCGTATTTTATGCTTCTGGCGTTGACTTTTTAGGCCCTATCTATTCCATCTGGTGGAACAACGCCCTAGGGTGAAGCCTAGGATGCCCGGAAAGTAGAAATGACCATACCTTTCACACTGGTAGCAATTATTCGTTTTATACGATGGAAAAACTGTTCTATTTATTTTGTATTTTATGCTTCGGGCGTTCACTTCTAAGGCCCTAACTATTCGATCTGGTGGAGCAACGCCCTATAGTGAAGCCTAGGTTGCCCGGTACGTAGAAATGACCATAGGTTTCATACTGGTTGCAATTATTCGTTTTATACGATGGAAAAACTGTTGTATTTATATTGTATTTTATGTTTCTGGCGTTCACTTTTTAGGCCCTAACTATTCGATCTGGTGGAACAACGACCTAGGGTGAAGCCTAGGTTGCCCTGAACGTAGAAATGACCATCACTTTCACACTGGTTGCAATTATTCGTTTTATACGATGGAAAAACTGTTGCATCTTTATCGTATTTTGTGCTTCTGGCGTTGACTTCTTAGGCCGTAACTATTCGACCTGGTGGAGCAACGCCCTGGAGTGAAACCTAGGTTGCCTGGAACGTAGAAATGACCACTACTATCACACTGGTTGCAAATTATTCCTGCTATACGATGGAAAAGCTGTTGTATTTTTATTGCATTTTATGCTTCTGGCGTTCACTTCTTAGGCCCTAACTATTCGATCTGGTGGAACAACGGCCTAGGGTGAAGACTAGGTTGCCCGGAACGTAGAAATGACCATAACTTTTACACTGGCAGCAATTATTTATTTTATACGATGGAAAAGCTGTTGTATTTATATCGTATTTTATGCTTCGGGCATTGACTTCTAAGGCCCTAACTATTCAATCTGTTGGAGCAACGCCCTAGGGTGAAGCCTAGGTTGCCCGGAAGGTAGACATGACCATAACTTTCATACTGGTTGCAATTATTCGTTTTATATGATGGAAAAGCTGTTGCATCATTAATGTATTTTATTCATCTGGGGTTGACTTCTAAGGCCCTAACTATTCGATCAGGTGGAGCAACGCCCTAGAGGGAAGCCTAGGTTGCCCGGAACGTAGAAATGACCATAACTTTCACACTGGTTGCAATTATTTATTTTATACGATGGAAAAGCTGTTGTATTTATATCGTATTTTATACTTCTGGCGTTGACTTCTTAGGCCCTAACTATTCCATCTGGTGGAACAACGCCCTAGGGTAAAGCCCAGGTGGCGCGTAACGTAGAAATGACCATAACTTTCACACTGGTAGCAATTATTCGTTTTGTACGATGTAAGAACTGTTATATTTATATTGCATTTTATGCTTCGGGCATAGACTTCTAAGGCCCTAACTATTCAATCTGTTGGAGCAACGCCCTAGGGTGAAGCCTAGGTTGCCCGGAAAGTAGACATGACCATAACTTTCATACTGGTTGCAATTATTCGTTTTATATGATGGAAAAGCTGTTGCATCATTAATGTATTTTATTCATCTGGGGTTGACTTCTAAAGCCCTAACTATTCGATCAGGTGGAGCACCGCCCTAGAGTGAAGCCTAGGTTGCCCGGAACATAGAAATGACCATCACTTTCAAACTGGTTGCAATTATTTGTTTTATACGATGGAAAAGCTGTTGTATTTATATCGTATTTTATGCTTCTGGCGTTGACTTTTTAGGCCCTAACTATTCCATCTGGTGGAACAACGCCCTAGGGTGAAGCCTGGGATGCCCGGAAAGTAGAAATGACCATAACTTTCACACTGGTAGCAATTATTCGTTTTATACGATGGAAAAACTGTTCTATTTATTTTGTATTTTATGCTTCGGGCGTTCACTTCTAAGGCCCTAACTATTCGATCTGGTAGAGCAACGCCCTAGAGTGCAGCCTAGATTGCCCGGAACGTAGAAATGACCATTACTTTCACACTGTTTGCAATTATTCGTTTTATACGATGGAAAAACTGTTATATTTATATTGTATTTAAGCTTCTGGCGTTGACTTCTGTGGCCCTAACTGTTTGATCTGTTGGAGCACCGCCGTAGAGTGAAGCCCAGGTTGCCCGGAACGTAGAAATGACCATAACTTTCACACTGGTTGCTATTATTCGTTTTATAAGATGGAAAAACTGTTATATTTATATTGTATTTAAGCTTCTGACGTTGACTTCTGAGGCCGTTGCTATTCGATGTGGTGGAAGAACGCCATAGAGTGAAGCCTAGGTTGCGCGGAACGTAGAAATGACCATAACTTTCACACTGGTAGCAATTATTTGTTTTATACGATCGAAAAGCTGTTGTATTTATATCGTATTTTATGCTTCTGGCGTTGACTTCTTAGGCCCTAACTATTCCATCTGGTGGAACAACGCCCTAGAGTAAAGCCCAGGTTGCGCGGAACGTAGAAATGACCATAACTTTCACACTGGTAGCAATTATTCGTTTGATACAATGGAAAAAATGTTCTATTTATTTTGTATTTAATGCTTCGGGCGTTGACTTCTAAGGCCCTAACTATTCGATCAGGTGGAGCAACGCCCTAGAGTGAAGCCTAGGTTGCTCGAAATGTAGAAATGACCATAACTTTCACACTGGTTGCTATCATTCGTTTACATGATGGAAAAACTGTTGTATTTATATTGTATTTTATGCTTCTGGCGTTGACTTCTTAGGCCCTAACTATTCCATCTGGTGGAACATCGGCCTAGGGTGAAGCCTAGGTTGCCGGAACGTAGAAATGACCATAACTTTTACACTGGTAGCAATTATTCGTTTTATACAATGGAAAAACTGTTCTATTTATTTTGTATTTAATGCTTCGGGCGTTGACTTCTTAGGCCCTAACTATTCGATCTGGTGGTACAACGCCTTAGGGTGAAGCCTAGGTTGCCCGGAACGTAGAAATGACCATAACTTTTACACTGGCAGCAATTATTCGTTTTATACAATGGAAAAACCGTTGTATTTATTTTGTATTTTATGCTTCGGGCGTTGACTTCAAACGCCCTATCTGTTTGATCTGGCTGAGCAGCGCCGTAGAGTGAAGCCTACGTTGCCCGGAACGTATAAATGACCATAACTTTCACACTGGTTGCTATTATTCGTTTTATATGATGGAAAAACTGTTGTATTTATATTGTATTTTATGTTTCTGGCGTTCACTTCTTAGGCCCTAACTATTCGATCTGGTGGAACAACGCCCTAGGGTAAAGCCCAGGTTGCGCGGAACGTAGAAATGACCATAACTTTCACACTGGTAGCAATTATTCGTTTTATACGATGGAAAAACTGTTGCATCTTTATCGTATTTTATGCTTCTGGCGTTGACTTCTTAGGCCGTAACTATTCGACCTGGTGGAGCAACGCCCTGGAGTGAAGCCTAGGTTGCCTGGAACGTAGAAATGACCACTACTATCACACTGGTTGCAAATTATTCCTGCTATACGATGGAAAAGCTGTTGTATTTTTATTGCATTTTATGCTTCTGGCATTCACTTCTTAGGCGCTAACTATTCGATCTGGTGGAACAACGGCCTAGGGTGAAGACTAGGTTGCCCGGAACGTAGAAATGACCATAACTTTTACACTGGTATCAATTATTTATTTTATACGATGGAAAAGCTGTTGTATTTATATCGTATTTTATGCTTCTGGCGTTGACTGCTTAGGCCCTAACTACTCCATCTGGTGGAACAACGCCCTAGGGTAAAGCCCAGGTTGCCCGGAAAGTAGACATGACCATAACTTTCATACTGGTTGCAATTATTCGTTTTATATGATGGAAAAGCTGTTGCATCATTAATGTATTTTATTCATCTGGGGTTGACTTCTAAGGCCCTAACTATTCGGTCTGGTGGAGCAACGCCCTAGAGTGAAGCCTAGGTTGCCCGGTACGTAGAAATGACCATCACTTTCAAACTGGTTGCAATTATTTGTTTTATACGATGGAAAAGCTGTTGTATTTATTTTGTATTTAATGCTTCGGGCGTTGTCTTCTAAGGCCCTAACTGTTTGATCTGGTGGAGCAACGCCCTAGAGTGAAGCCTAGGTTGAGCGGAACGTAGAAATGACCATAACTTTCACACTGGTTGCTATTATTCGTTTTATACGATGGAGAAACTGTTTTATTTATATTGTATTTTATGCTTCTGGCGTTGACTTCTTAGGCCCTAACTATTCGATCTTGTGGGACAACGCCCTGGGGTGAAGCCTAGGTTGCCTGGAACGTAGAAATGACCATCACTTTCATACTGGTTGCAATTATTTGTTTTATACGATGGAAAAGCTGTTGTATTTATATCGTATTTTATGCTTCTGGCGTTGACTTCTTAGGCCCTAACTATTCCATCTGGTGGAACAACGCCCTAGAGTAAAGCCCAGGTTGCGCGGAACGTAGAAATGACCATAACTTTCACACTGGTAGCAATTATTCGTTTGATACAATGGAAAAAATGTTCTATTTATTTTGTATTTGAATGCTTCGGGCGTTGACTTCTAAGGCCCTAACTATTCGATCAGGTGGAGCAACGCCCTAGAGTGAAGCCTAGGTTGCTCGAAATGTAGAAATGACCATAACTTTCACACTGGTTGCTATCATTCGTTTTATATGATGGAAAAACTGTTGTATTTATATTGTATTTTATGCTTCTGGCGTTGACTTCTTAGGCCCTAACTATTCCATCTGGTGGAACAACGCCCTAGGGTGAAGCCTAGGTTGCCCGGAAAGTAGAAGTGACCATAACTTTCACACTGGTAGCAATTATCCGTTTTATACGATGGAAAAGCTGTTCAATTTATTTTGAATTTTATGCTTCGGGCGTTGACTTCTAAGGCCCTAACTATTCGATCTGGTAGAGCAACGCCCTAGAGTGAAGCCTAGGTTGCCGGGAACGTAGAAATGACCATAAGTTTCATACTGGTTGCAATTATTCGTTTTATACGATGGAAAAACTGTTGTATTTATATTGTATTTTATGCTTCTGGCGTTCACTTCTTAGGCCCTAACTATTCGATCTGGTGGTACAACGCCTTAGGGTGAAGCCTAGGTTGCCCGGAACGTAGAAATGACCATAACTTTTACACTGGCAGCAATTATTCGTTTTATACAATGGAAAAACCGTTGTATTTATTTTGTATTTTATGCTTCGGGCGTTGACTTCAAATGCCCTATCTGTTTGATCTGGTTGAGCATCGCCGCAGAGTGAAGCCTACGTTGCCCGGAACGTATAAATGACCATAACTTTCACACTGGTTGCTATTATTCGTTTTATACGATGGAAAAACTGTTATATTTATATTGTATTTAAGCTTCTGGCGTTGACTTCTTAGGACGTTGCTATTCCATCTGGTGGAACAACGCCCTAGGGTGAAGTCTAGGTTGCCCGGAAGGTAGAAATGACCATAACTTTCACACTGGTAGCAATTATTCGTTTTATACGATGGAAAAACTGTTCTATTTGTTTTATATTTTATGCTTCGGGCGTTGACTTCTAAGGCCCTAACTATTCGATCTGGTGGAGCAACGCCCTATAGTGAAGCCTAGGTTGCCCGGTACGTAGAAATGACCATCACTTTCAAACTGGTTGCAATTATTTGTTTTATACGATGGAAAAGCTGTTGAATTTATATCGTATTTTATGCTTCTGGCGTTGACTTTTTAGGCCCTAACTATTCCATCTGGTGGAACAACGCCCTAGGGTGAAGCCTAGCATGCCCGGAAAGTAGAAATGACCATAACTTTCACACTGGTAGCAATTATTCGTTTTATACGTTGGAAGAACTGTTATATTTATATTGCATTTTATGCTTCGGGCATTGACTTCTAAGGCCCTAACTATTCAATCTGTTGGAGCAACGCCCTAGGGTGAAGCCTAGGTTGCCCGGAAAGTAGACATGACCATAACTTTCATACTGGTTGCAATTACTCGTTTTATATGATGGAAAAGCTGTTGCATCATTAATGTATTTTATTCATATGGGGTTGACTTCTAAGGCCCTAACTATTCGATCAGGTGGACCACCGCCCTAGAGTGAAGCCTAGGTTGCCCGGAACATAGAAATGACCATAACTTTTACACTGGTAGCAATTATTCGTTTTATACAATGGAAAAACTGTTCTATTTATTTTGTATTTAATGCTTCGGGCGTTGTCTTCTAAGGCCCTAACTGTTTGATCTGGGGGAGCAACGCCCTAGAGTGAAGCCTAGGTTGCCCGGAACGTAGGAATGATCATAACTTTCACACTGGTTGCTATTATTCGTTTTATACGATGGAGAAACTGTTATATTTATATTGTATTTTATGCTTCTGGCGTTGACTTCTTAGGCCCTAACTATTCGATCTTGTGGGACAACGCCCTGGAGTGAAGCCTAGGTTGCCTGGAACGTAGAAATGACCATCACTTTCACACGGGTTGCAATCATTCCTGTTATAGGATGGAAATACTGTTGTATTTTTATTGTATTTTATACTTCAGGCGTTGACTTCTGAGGCCGTAGCTATTCGATGCGGTGGAAGAACGACGTACAGTGAAGTCTAGGTTGCCCGGAGCGTAGAAATGACCATAAGTTTCATACTGGTTGCAATTATTCGTTTTATACGATGGAAAAACTGTTGTATTTATATTGTATTTTACGCTTCTGGCGTTCACTTCGTAGGCCCTAACTATTCGATCTGGTGGAGCAACGCCCTAGAGTGAAGCCTAGGTTGCCCGGTACGTAGAAATGACCATCACTTTCAAACTGGTTGCAATTATTTGTTTTATACGATGGAAAAGCTGTTGTATTTATATCGTAGTTTATGCTTCTGGCGTTGACTTCTTAGGCCCTAACTATTCGATCTTGTGGAACAACGGCCTAGGGTGAAGCCTAGTTTGCCCGGAACGTAGAAATGACCATAACTCTTACACTGGTAGCAATTATTCGTTTTATACAGTGGAAAAACTGTTCTATTTATTTTGTATTTAATGCTTCGGGCGTTGACTTCTAAGGCCCTAACTGTTTGATCTGGTAGAGCAACGCCCTAGAGTGAAGCGTCGGTTGCCTGAAACGTAGAAATGACCATCACTTTCACACGGGTTGCAATTATTCCTGTTATACGATGGAAAGACAGTTGTATTTTTATTGTATTTTATACTTCAGGCGCTGACTTCGGAGGCCGTAGCTATCCGATGTGGTGGAAGAACGCCATACAGTGAAGCCTAGGTTGCCCGGAACGTAGAAATGACCATAACTTTCACACTGGTTGCAATTATTTGTTTTATACGATGGAAAAGCTGTTGTATTTATTTTATATTTTATGCTTCGGGCGTTGACTTCTAAGGCCCTAACTATTCGATCTGGTGGACCAACGCCCTAGAGTGAAGCCCAGGTTGCCCGGTACGAAGAAATGACCATCACTTTCAAACTGGTTGCAATTATTTGTTTTATACGATGGAAAAGCTGTTGTATTTATATCGTATTTTATGCTTCTGGCGTTGACTTCTTAGGCCCTAACTATTCCATCTGGTGGAACAACGGCCTAGGGTGAAGCCTAGGTTGCCCGGAACGTAGAAATGACCATAACTTTTACACTGGTAGCAATTATCCGTTTTATACGATGGAAAAGCTGTTCAATTTATTTTGAATTTTATGCTTCGGGCGTTGACTTCTAAGGCCCTAACTATTCGATCTGGTAGAGCAACGCCCTAGAGTGAAGCCTAGGTTGCCGGGAACGTAGAAATGACCATAAGTTTCATACTGGTTGCAATTATTCGTTTTATACGATGGAAAAACTGTTGTATTTATATTGTATTTTATGCTTCTGGCGTTCACTTCTTAGGCCCTAACTATTCGATCTGGTGGTACAACGCCTTAGGGTGAAGCCTAGGTTGCCCGGAACGTAGAAATGACCATAACTTTTACACTGGCAGCAATTATTCGTTTTATACAATGGAAAAACCGTTGTATTTATTTTGTATTTTATGCTTCGGGCGTTGACTTCAAATGCCCTATCTGTTTGATCTGGTTGAGCATCGCCGTAGAGTGAAGCCTACGTTGCCCGGAACGTATAAATGACCATAACTTTCACACTGGTTGCTATTATTCGTTTTATACGATGGAAAAACTGTTATATTCATATTGTATTTAAGCTTCTGGCGTTGACTTCTTAGGACGTTGCTATTCCATCTGGTGGAACAACGCCCTAGGGTGAAGTCTAGGTTGCCCGGAAGGTAGAAATGACCATAACTTTCACACTGGTAGCAATTATTCGTTTTATACAGTGGAAAAACTGTTCTATTTATTTTGTATTTAATGCTTCGGGCGTTGACTTCTTAGGCCCTAACTATTCCATCTGGTGGAACAACGACCTAGGGTAAAGCCCAGGTTGCGCGGAACGTAGAAATGACCATAACTTTCACACTGGTAGCAATTATTCGTTTTATAC
This sequence comes from Calliopsis andreniformis, assembly GCF_051401765.1. NCBI lineage: Eukaryota > Metazoa > Arthropoda > Insecta > Hymenoptera > Andrenidae > Calliopsis > Calliopsis andreniformis. The sequence goes on along the minus strand of NW_027480431.1, from coordinate 10,383,733 downwards.
GATGGAAGAACTGTTATATTTATATTGCATTTTATGCTTCGGGCATAGACTTCTAAGGCCCTAACTATTCAATCTGTTGGAGCAACGCCCTAGGGTGAAGCCTAGGTTGCCCGGAAAGTAGACATGACCATAACTTTCATACTGGTTGCAATTATTCGTTTTATATGATGGAAAAGCTGTTGCATCATTAATGTATTTTATTCATCAGGGGTTGACTTCTAAGGCCCTAACTATTCGATCAGGTGGAGCACCGCCCTAGAGTGAAGCCTAGGTTGCCCGGAACATAGAAATGACCATAACTTTTACACTGGTAGCAATTATTCGTTTTATACAATGGAAAAACTGTTCTATTTATTTTGTATTTAATGCTTCGGGCGTTGTGTTCTAAAGCCCTAACTGTTTGATCTGGTGGAGCAACGCCCTAGAGTGAAGCCTAGGTTGCCCGGAACGTAGAAATGATCATAACTTTTACACTGGTTGCTATTATTCGTTTTATACGATGGAGAAACTGTTATATTTATATTGTATTTTATGCTTCTGGCGCTGACTTCTTAGGCCCTAACTATTCGATCTTGTGGGACAACGCCCTGGAGTGAAGCCTAGGTTGCCTGGAACGTAGAAATGACCATCACTTTCACACGGGTTGCAATAATTCCTGTTATAGGATGGAAATACTGTTGTATTTTTATTGTATTTTATACTTCAGGCGTTGACTTCTGAGGCCGTAGCTATTCGATGCGGTGGAAGAACGACATACAGTGAAGCCTAGGTTGCCCGGAACGTAGAAATGACCATAAGTTTCATACTGGTTGCAATTATTCGTTTTATACGATGCAAAAACTGTTGTATTTATATTGTATTTTACGCTTCTGCCGTTCACTTCTTAGGCCCTAACTATTCGATCTGGTGGTACAACGCCCTGGAGTGAAGCCTAGGTTGCCCGGAACGGAGAAATGACCATAACTTTCACACTGGTAGCAATTATTCGTTTTATACGTTGGAAGAACTGTTAAATATATATTGCATTTTATGCTTCGGGCATTGACTTCTAAGGCCCTAACTATTCAATCTGTTGGAGCAACGCCCTAGGGTGAAGCCTAGGTTGCTCGGAAAGTAGACAGGACCATAACTTTCATACTGGTTGCAATTATTCGTTTTATATGATGGAAAAGCTGTTGCACCATTAATGTATTTTATTCATCTGGGGTTGACTTCTAAGGCCCTAACTATTCGATCAGGTCGAGCAACGCCCTAGAGGGAAGCCTAGGTTGCCTGGAAAGTAGAAATGACCACTACTATCACACTGGTTGCAAATTATTCCTGCTATACGATGGAAAAGCTGTTGTATTTTTATTGCATTTTATGCTTCTGGCGTTCACTTCTTAGGCCCTAACTATTCGATCTGGTGGAACAACGGCCTAGGGTGAAGACTAGGTTGCCCTGAACGTAGAAATGACCATAACTTTTACACTGGTAGCAATTATTTATTTTATACGATGGAAAAGCTGTTGTATTTATATCGTATTTTATGCTTCTGGCGTTGACTTCTTAGGCCCTAACTATTCCATCTGGTGGAACAACGCCCTAGGGTAAAGCCCAGGTTGCGCGGAACGTAGAAATGACCATAACTTTAACACTGGTAGCAATTATTCGTTTTATACAATGGAAAAACCGTTGTATTTATTTTGTATTTTATGCTTCGGGCGTTGACTTCTAATGCCCTATTTGTTTGATCTGGTTGAGCATCGCCGTAGAGTGAAGCCTAGGTTGCCCGGAACGTATAAATGACCATAAGTTACGCACTGGTTGCTATTATTCGTTTTATACGATGGAAAAACTGTTATATTTATATTGTATTTAAGCTTCTGGCATTGACTTCTTAGGCGGTTGCTATTCCGTCTGGTGGAACAACGCCCTAGGGAGAAGTCTAGGTTGCCCGGAAAGTAGAAATGACCATAACCTTCACACTGGTAGCAATTATTCGTTTTATACGATGGAAAAACTGTTCCATTTACTTTGTATTTTATGCTTCGGGCGTTGACTTCTAAGACCCTAACTATTCGATCTGGTAGAGCAACGCCCTAGAGGGAAGCCTAGGTTGCCGGGAACGTAGAAATGACCATAACTTTCACACTGGTTGCAATTATTTATTTTATACGATGGAAAAGCTGTTGTATTTACATCGTATTTTATGCTTCTGGCGTTGACTTCTTAGGCCCTAACTATTCCATCTGGTGGAACAACGACCTAGGGTAAAGCCCAGGTTGCGCGGAACGTAGAAATGACCATAACTTTCACACTGGTAGCAATTATTCGTTTTATAAGATGGAAGAACTGTTATATTTATATTGCATTTTATGCTTCGGGCATAGACCTCTAAGGCCCTAACTATTCAATCTGTTGGAGCAACGCCCTAGGGTGAAGCCTAGGTTGCCCGGAAAGTAGACATGACCATAACTTTCATACTGGTTGCAATTATTCGTTTTATATGATGGAAAAGCTGTTGCATCATTAATGTATTTTATTCATCAGGGGTTGACTTCTAAGGCCCTAACTATTCGATCAGGTGGAGCACCGCCCTAGAGTGAAGCCTAGGTTGCCCGGAACATAGAAATGACCATAACTTTTACACTGGTAGCAATTATTCGTTTTATACAATGGAAAAACTGTTCTATTTATTTTGTATTTAATGCTTCGGGCGTTGTGTTCTAAAGCCCTAACTGTTTGATCTGGTGGAGCAACGCCCTAGAGTGAAGCCTAGGTTGCCCGGAACGTAGAAATGATCATAACTTTCACACTGGTTGCTATTATTCGTTTTATACGATGGAGAAACTGTTATATTTATATTGTATTTTATGCTTCTGGCGTTGACTTCTTAGGCCCTAACTATTCGATCTTGTGGGACAACGCCCTGGAGTGAAGCCTAGGTTGCCTGGAACGTAGAAATGACCATCACTTTCACACGGGTTGCAATAATTCCTGTTATAGGATGGAAATACTGTTGTATTTTTATTGTATTTTATACTTCAGGCGCTGACTTCTGAGGCCGTAGCTATTCGATGCGGTGGAAAAACGACATACAGTGAAGCCTAGGTTGCCCGGAACGTAGAAATGACCATAAGTTTCATACTGGTTGCAATTATTCGTTTTATACGATGCAAAAACTGTTGTATTTATATTGTATTTTACGCTTCTGGCGTTCACTTCTTAGGCCCTAACTATTCGATCTGGTGGTAGAACGCCCTGGAGTGAAACCTAGGTTGCCCGGAACGTAGAAATGACCATAACTTTCACACTGGTAGCAATTATTCGTTTTATACGTTGGAAGAACTGTTAAATATATATTGCATTTTATGCTTCGGGCATTGACTTCTAAGGCCCTAACTATTCAATCTGTTGGAGCAACGCCCTAGGGTGAAGCCTAGGTTGCTCGGAAAGTAGACAGGACCATAACTTTCATACTGGTTGCAATTATTCGTTTTATATGATGGAAAAGCTGTTGCAGCATTAATGTATTTTATTCATCTGGGGTTGACTTCTAAGGCCTTAACTATTCGATCAGGTGGAGCAACGCCCTAGAGGGAAGCCTAGGTTGCCTGGAACGTAGAAATGACCACTACTATCACACTGGTTGCAAATTATTCCTGCTATACGATGGAAAAGCTGTTGTATTTTTATTGCATTTTATGCTTCTGGCGTTCACTTCTTAGGCCCTAACTATTCGATCTGGTGGAACAACGGCCTAGGGTGAAGACTAGGTTGCCCTGAACGTAGAAATGACCATAACTTTTACACTGGTAGCAATTATTTATTTTATACGATGGAAAAGCTGTTGTATTTATATCGTATTTTATGCTTCTGGCGTTGACTTCTTAGGCCCTAACTATTCCATCTGGTGGAACAACGCCCTAGGGTAAAGCCCAGGTTGCGCGGAACGTAGAAATGACCATAACTTTAACACTGGTAGCAATTATTCGTTTTATATGATGGAAAAACTGTTGTATTTATATTGTATTTTAAGTTTCTGGCGTTCACTTCTTAGGCCCTAACTATTCGATCTGGTGGAACAACGGCCTAGGGTGAAGCCTAGGTTGCCCGGAACGTAGAAATGACCATCACTTTCACACTGGTTGCAATTATTCGTTTTATACGATGGAAAAACTGTTGCATCTTTATCGTATTTTATGCTTCTGGCGTTGACTTCTTAGGCCGTAACTATTCGACCTGGTGGAGCAACGCCCTGGAGTGAAACCTAGGTTGCCTGGAACGTAGAAATAACCACTACTATCACACTGGTTGCAAATTATTCCTGCTATACGATGGAAAAGCTGTTGTATTTTTATTGCATTTTATGCTTCTGGCGTTCACTTCCTAGGCCCTAACTATTCGATCTGGTGGAACAACGGCTTAGGGTGAAGACTAGGTTGCCCTGTACGTAGAAATGACCATAACTTTTACACTGGTAGCAATTATTTATTTTATACGATGGAAAAGCTGTTGTATTTATATCGTATTTTATGCTTCTGGCGTTGACTTCTTAGGCCCTAACTATTCCATCTGGTGGAACAATGCCCTAGGGTAAAGCCCAGGTTGCGCGGAACGTAGAAATGACCATAACTTTAACACTGGTAGCAATTATTCGTTTTATACGTTGGAAGAACTGTTAAATTTATATTGCATTTTATGCTTCGGGCATTGACTTCTAAGGCCCTAACTATTCAATCTGTTGGAGCAACGCCCTAGGGTGAAGCCTAGGTTGCTCGGAAAGTAGACATGACCATAACTTTCATACTGGTTGCAATTCTTCGTTTTATATGATGGAAAAGCTGTTGCACCATTAATGTATTTTATTCATCTGGGGTTGACTTCTAAGGCCCTAACTATTCGATCAGGTGGAGCAACGCCCTAGAGGGAAGCCTAGGTTGCCGGGAACGTAGAAATGACCATAACTTTCACACTGGTTGCAATTATTTATTTTATACGATGGAAAAGCTGTTGTATTTACATCGTATTTTATGCTTCTGGCGTTGACTTCTTAGGCCCTAACTATTCCATCTGGTGGAACAACGACCTAGGGTAAAGCCCAGGTTGCGCGGAACGTAGAAATGACCATAACTTTCACACTGGTAGCAATTATTCGTTTTATAAGATGGAAGAACTGTTATATTTATATTGCATTTTATGCTTCGGGCATAGACCTCTAAGGCCCTAACTATTCAATCTGTTGGAGCAACGCCCTAGGGTGAAGCCTAGGTTGCCCGGAAAGTAGACATGACCATAACTTTCATACTGGTTGCAATTATTCGTTTTATATGATGGAAAAGCTGTTGCATCATTAATGTATTTTATTCATCAGGGGTTGACTTCTAAGGCCCTAACTATTCCATCAGGTGGAGCACCGCCCTAGAGTGAAGCCTAGGTTGCCCGGAACATAGAAATGACCATAACTTTTACACTGGTAGCAATTATTCGTTTTATACAATGGAAAAACTGTTCTATTTATTTTGTATTTAATGCTTCGGGCGTTGTGTTCTAAAGCCCTAACTGTTTGATCTGGTGGAGCAACGCCCTAGAGTGAAGCCTAGGTTGCCCGGAACGTAGAAATGATCATAACTTTCACACTGGTTGCTATTATTCGTTTTATACGATGGAGAAACTGTTATATTTATATTGTATTTTATGCTTCTGGCGTTGACTTCTTAGGCCCTAACTATTCGATCTTGTGGGACAACGCCCTGGAGTGAAACCTAGGTTGCCTGGAACGTAGAAATGACCATCACTTTCACACGGGTTGCAATAATTCCTGTTATAGGATGGAAATACTGTTGTATTTTTATTGTATTTTATACTTCAGGCGCTGACTTCTGAGGCCGTAGCTATTCGATGCGGTGGAAAAACGACATACAGTGAAGCCTAGGTTGCCCGGAACGTAGAAATGACCATAAGTTTCATACTGGTTGCAATTATTCGTTTTATACGATGCAAAAACTGTTGTATTTATATTGTATTTTACGCTTCTGGCGTTCACTTCTTAGGCCCTAACTATTCGATCTGGTGGTAGAACGCCCTGGAGTGAAACCTAGGTTGCCCGGAACGTAGAAATGACCATAACTTTCACACTGGTAGCAATTATTCGTTTTATACGTTGGAAGAACTGTTAAATATATATTGCATTTTATGCTTCGGGCATTGACTTCTAAGGCCCTAACTATTCAATCTGTTGGAGCAACGCCCTAGGGTGAAGCCTAGGTTGCCCGGAAAGTAGACATGACCATAACTTTCATACTGGTTGCAATTACTCGTTTTATATGATGGAAAAGCTGTTGCATCATTAATGTATTTTATTCATATGGGGTTGACTTCTAAGGCCCTAACTATTCGATCAGGTGGACCACCGCCCTAGAGTGAAGCCTAGGTTGCCCGGAACATAGAAATGACCATAACTTTTACACTGGTAGCAATTATTCGTTTTATACAATGGAAAAACTGTTCTATTTATTTTGTATTTAATGCTTCGGGCGTTGTCTTCTAAGGCCCTAACTGTTTGATCTGGGGGAGCAACGCCCTAGAGTGAAGCCTAGGTTGCCCGGAACGTAGGAATGATCATAACTTTCACACTGGTTGCTATTATTCGTTTTATACGATGGAGAAACTGTTATATTTATATTGTATTTTATGCTTCTGGCGTTGACTTCTTAGGCCCTAACTATTCGATCTTGTGGGACAACGCCCTGGAGTGAAGCCTAGGTTGCCTGGAACGTAGAAATGACCATCACTTTCACACGGGTTGCAATCATTCCTGTTATAGGATGGAAATACTGTTGTATTTTTATTGTATTTTATACTTCAGGCGTTGACTTCTGAGGCCGTAGCTATTCGATGCGGTGGAAGAACGACGTACAGTGAAGTCTAGGTTGCCCGGAGCGTAGAAATGACCATAAGTTTCATACTGGTTGCAATTATTCGTTTTATACGATGGAAAAACTGTTGTATTTATATTGTATTTTACGCTTCTGGCGTTCACTTCGTAGGCCCTAACTATTCGATCTGGTGGAGCAACGCACTAGAGTGAAGCCTAGGTTGCCCGGTACGTAGAAATGACCATCACTTTCAAACTGGTTGCAATTATTTGTTTTATACGATGGAAAAGCTGTTGTATTTATATCGTAGTTTATGCTTCTGGCGTTGACTTCTTAGGCCCTAACTATTCGATCTTGTGGAACAACGGCCTAGGGTGAAGCCTAGTTTGCCCGGAACGTAGAAATGACCATAACTCTTACACTGGTAGCAATTATTCGTTTTATACTGTGGAAAAACTGTTCTATTTATTTTGTATTTAATGCTTCGGGCGTTGACTTCTAAGGCCCTAACTGTTTGATCTGGTAGAGCAACGCCCTAGAGTGAAGCGTCGGTTGCCTGAAACGTAGAAATGACCATCACTTTCACACGGGTTGCAATTATTCCTGTTATACGATGGAAAGACAGTTGTATTTTTATTGTATTTTATACTTCAGGCGCTGACTTCGGAGGCCGTAGCTATCCGATGTGGTGGAAGAACGCCATACAGTGAAGCCTAGGTTGCCCGGAACGTAGAAATGACCATAACTTTCACACTGGTTGCAATTATTTGTTTTATACGATGGAAAAGCTGTTGTATTTATTTTATATTTTATGCTTCGGGCGCTGACTTCTAAGGCCCTAACTATTCGATCTGGTGGACCAACGCCCTAGAGTGAAGCCCAGGTTGCCCGGTACGAAGAAATGACCATCACTTTCAAACTGGTTGCAATTATTTGTTTTATACGATGGAAAAGCTGTTGTATTTATATCGTATTTTATGCTTCTGGCGTTGACTTCTTAGGCCCTAACTATTCCATCTGGTGGAACAACGGCCTAGGGTGAAGCCTAGGTTGCCCGGAACGTAGAAATGACCATAACTTTTACACTGGTAGCAATTATCCGTTTTATACGATGGAAAAGCTGTTCAATTTATTTTGAATTTTATGCTTCGGGCGTTGACTTCTAAGGCCCTAACTATTCGATCTGGTAGAGCAACGCCCTAGAGTGAAGCCTAGGTTGCCGGGAACGTAGAAATGACCATAAGTTTCATACTGGTTGCAATTATTCGTTTTATACGATGGAAAAACTGTTGTATTTATATTGTATTTTATGCTTCTGGCGTTCACTTCTTAGGCCCTAACTATTCGATCTGGTGGTACAACGCCTTAGGGTGAAGCCTAGGTTGCCCGGAACGTAGAAATGACCATAACTTTTACACTGGCAGCAATTATTCGTTTTATACAATGGAAAAACCGTTGTATTTATTTTGTATTTTATGCTTCGGGCGTTGACTTCAAATGCCCTATCTGTTTGATCTGGTTGAGCATCGCCGTAGAGTGAAGCCTACGTTGCCCGGAACGTATAAATGACCATAACTTTCACACTGGTTGCTATTATTCGTTTTATACGATGGAAAAACTGTTATATTCATATTGTATTTAAGCTTCTGGCGTTGACTTCTTAGGACGTTGCTATTCCATCTGGTGGAACAACGCCCTAGGGTGAAGTCTAGGTTGCCCGGAAGGTAGAAATGACCATAACTTTCACACTGGTAGCAATTATTCGTTTTATACAGTGGAAAAACTGTTCTATTTATTTTGTATTTAATGCTTCGGGCGTTGACTTCTTAGGCCCTAACTATTCCATCTGGTGGAACAACGACCTAGGGTAAAGCCCAGGTTGCGCGGAACGTAGAAATGACCATAACTTTCACACTGGTAGCAATTATTCGTTTTATACGATGGAAGAACTGTTATATTTATATTGCATTTTATGCTTCGGGCATAGACTTCTAAGGCCCTAACTATTCAATCTGTTGGAGCAACGCCCTAGGGTGAAGCCTAGGTTGCCCGGAAAGTAGACATGACCATAACTTTCATACTGGTTGCAATTATTCGTTTTATATGATGGAAAAGCTGTTGCATCATTAATGTATTTTATTCATCAGGGGTTGACTTCTAAGGCCCTAACTATTCGATCAGGTGGAGCACCGCCCTAGAGTGAAGCCTAGGTTGCCCGGAACATAGAAATGACCATAACTTTTACACTGGTAGCAATTATTCGTTTTATACAATGGAAAAACTGTTCTATTTATTTTGTATTTAATGCTTCGGGCGTTGTGTTCTAAAGCCCTAACTGTTTGATCTGGTGGAGCAACGCCCTAGAGTGAAGCCTAGGTTGCCCGGAACGTAGAAATGATCATAACTTTTACACTGGTTGCTATTATTCGTTTTATACGATGGAGAAACTGTTATATTTATATTGTATTTTATGCTTCTGGCGCTGACTTCTTAGGCCCTAACTATTCGATCTTGTGGGACAACGCCCTGGAGTGAAGCCTAGGTTGCCTGGAACGTAGAAATGACCATCACTTTCACACGGGTTGCAATAATTCCTGTTATAGGATGGAAATACTGTTGTATTTTTATTGTATTTTATACTTCAGGCGTTGACTTCTGAGGCCGTAGCTATTCGATGCGGTGGAAGAACGACATACAGTGAAGCCTAGGTTGCCCGGAACGTAGAAATGACCATAAGTTTCATACTGGTTGCAATTATTCGTTTTATACGATGCAAAAACTGTTGTATTTATATTGTATTTTACGCTTCTGCCGTTCACTTCTTAGGCCCTAACTATTCGATCTGGTGGTACAACGCCCTGGAGTGAAGCCTAGGTTGCCCGGAACGGAGAAATGACCATAACTTTCACACTGGTAGCAATTATTCGTTTTATACGTTGGAAGAACTGTTAAATATATATTGCATTTTATGCTTCGGGCATTGACTTCTAAGGCCCTAACTATTCAATCTGTTGGAGCAACGCCCTAGGGTGAAGCCTAGGTTGCTCGGAAAGTAGACATGACCATAACTTTCATACTGGTTGCAATTATTCGTTTTATATGATGGAAAAGCTGTTGCACCATTAATGTATTTTATTCATCTGGGGTTGACTTCTAAGGCCCTAACTATTCGATCAGGTGGAGCAACGCCCTAGAGGGAAGCCTAGGTTGCCGGGAACGTAGAAATGACCATAACTTTCACACTGGTTGCAATTATTTATTTTATACGATGGAAAAGCTGTTGTATTTACATCGTATTTTATGCTTCTGGCGTTGACTTCTTAGGCCCTAACTATTCCATCTGGTGGAACAACGACCTAGGGTAAAGCCCAGGTTGCGCGGAACGTAGAAATGACCATAACTTTCACACTGGTAGCAATTATTCGTTTTATAAGATGGAAGAACTGTTATATTTATATTGCATTTTATGCTTCGGGCATAGACCTCTAAGGCCCTAACTATTCAATCTGTTGGAGCAACGCCCTAGGGTGAAGCCTAGGTTGCCCGGAAAGTAGACATGACCATAACTTTCATACTGGTTGCAATTATTCGTTTTATATGATGGAAAAGCTGTTGCATCATTAATGTATTTTATTCATCAGGGGTTGACTTCTAAGGCCCTAACTATTCGATCAGGTGGAGCACCGCCCTAGAGTGAAGCCTAGGTTGCCCGGAACATAGAAATGACCATAACTTTTACACTGGTAGCAATTATTCGTTTTATACAATGGAAAAACTGTTCTATTTATTTTGTATTTAATGCTTCGGGCGTTGTGTTCTAAAGCCCTAACTGTTTGATCTGGTGGAGCAACGCCCTAGAGTGAAGCCTAGGTTGCCCGGAACGTAGAAATGATCATAACTTTCACACTGGTTGCTATTATTCGTTTTATACGATGGAGAAACTGTTATATTTATATTGTATTTTATGCTTCTGGCGTTGACTTCTTAGGCCCTAACTATTCGATCTTGTGGGACAACGCCCTGGAGTGAAGCCTAGGTTGCCTGGAACGTAGAAATGACCATCACTTTCACACGGGTTGCAATAATTCCTGTTATAGGATGGAAATACTGTTGTATTTTTATTGTATTTTATACTTCAGGCGCTGACTTCTGAGGCCGTAGCTATTCGATGCGGTGGAAAAACGACATACAGTGAAGCCTAGGTTGCCCGGAACGTAGAAATGACCATAAGTTTCATACTGGTTGCAATTATTCGTTTTATACGATGCAAAAACTGTTGTATTTATATTGTATTTTACGCTTCTGGCGTTCACTTCTTAGGCCCTAACTATTCGATCTGGTGGTAGAACGCCCTGGAGTGAAACCTAGGTTGCCCGGAACGTAGAAATGACCATAACTTTCACACTGGTAGCAATTATTCGTTTTATACGTTGGAAGAACTGTTAAATATATATTGCATTTTATGCTTCGGGCATTGACTTCTAAGGCCCTAACTATTCAATCTGTTGGAGCAACGCCCTAGGGTGAAGCCTAGGTTGCTCGGAAAGTAGACAGGACCATAACTTTCATACTGGTTGCAATTATTCGTTTTATATGATGGAAAAGCTGTTGCAGCATTAATGTATTTTATTCATCTGGGGTTGACTTCTAAGGCCCTAACTATTCGATCAGGTGGAGCAACGCCCTAGAGGGAAGCCTAGGTTGCCTGGAACGTAGAAATGACCACTACTATCACACTGGTTGCAAATTATTCCTGCTATACGATGGAAAGCTGTTGTATTTTTATTGCATTTTATGCTTCTGGCGTTCACTTCTTAGGCCCTAACTATTCGATCTGGTGGAACAACGGCCTAGGGTGAAGACTAGGTTGCCCTGAACGTAGAAATGACCATAACTTTTACACTGGTAGCAATTATTTATTTTATACGATGGAAAAGCTGTTGTATTTATATCGTATTTTATGCTTCTGGCGTTGACTTCTTAGGCCCTAACTATTCCATCTGGTGGAACAACGCCCTAGGGTAAAGCCCAGGTTGCGCGGAACGTAGAAATGACCATAACTTTCACACTGGTAGCAATTATTCGTTTTATACGATGGAAGAACTGTTATATTTATATTGCATTTTATGCTTCGGGCATAGACTTCTAAGGCCCTAACTATTCAATCTGTTGGAGCAACGCCCTAGGGTGAAGCCTAGGTTGCCCGGAAAGTAGACATGACCATAACTTTCATACTGGTTGCAATTATTCGTTTTATATGATGGAAAAGCTGTTGCATCATTAATGTATTTTATTCATCAGGGGTTGACTTCTAAGGCCCTAACTATTCGATCAGGTGGAGCACCGCCCTAGAGTGAAGCCTAGGTTGCCCGGAACATAGAAATGACCATAACTTTTACACTGGTAGCAATTATTCGTTTTATACAATGGAAAACCTGTTCTATTTATTTTGTATTTAATGCTTCGGGCGTTGTGTTCTAAAGCCCTAACTGTTTGATCTGGTGGAGCAACGCCCTAGAGTGAAGCCTAGGTTGCCCGGAACGTAGAAATGATCATAACTTTTACACTGGTTGCTATTATTCGTTTTATACGATGGAGTAACTGTTATATTTATATTGTATTTTATGCTTCTGGCGCTGACTTCTTAGGCCCTAACTATTCGATCTTGTGGGACAACGCCCTGGAGTGAAGCCTAGGTTGCCTGGAACGTAGAAATGACCATCACTTTCACACGGATTGCAATAATTCCTGTTATAGGATGGAAATACTGTTGTATTTTTATTGTATTTTATACTTCAGGCGTTGACTTCTGAGGCCGTAGCTATTCGATGCGGTGGAAGAACGACATACAGTGAAGCCTAGGTTGCCCGGAACGTAGAAATGACCATAAGTTTCATACTGGTTGCAATTATTCGTTTTATACGATGCAAAAACTGTTGTATTTATATTGTATTTTACGCTTCTGCCGTTCACTTCTTAGGCCCTAACTATTCGATCTGGTGGTACAACGCCCTGGAGTGAAGCCTAGGTTGCCCGGAACGGAGAAATGACCATAACTTTCACACTGGTAGCAATTATTCGTTTTATACGTTGGAAGAACTGTTAAATATATATTGCATTTTATGCTTCGGGCATTGACTTCTAAGGCCCTAACTATTCAATCTGTTGGAGCAACGCCCTAGGGTGAAGCCTAGGTTGCTCGGAAAGTAGACAGGACCATAACTTTCATACTGGTTGCAATTATTCGTTTTATATGATGGAAAAGCTGTTGCACCATTAATGTATTTTATTCATCTGGGGTTGACTTCTAAGGCCCTAACTATTCGATCAGGTCGAGCAACGCCCTAGAGGGAAGCCTAGGTTGCCTGGAAAGTAGAAATGACCACTACTATCACACTGGTTGCAAATTATTCCTGCTATACGATGGAAAAGCTGTTGTATTTTTATTGCATTTTATGCTTCTGGCGTTCACTTCTTAGGCCCTAACTATTCGATCTGGTGGAACAACGGCCTAGGGTGAAGACTAGGTTGCCCTGAACGTAGAAATGACCATAACTTTTACACTGGTAGCAATTATTTATTTTATACGATGGAAAAGCTGTTGTATTTATATCGTATTTTATGCTTCTGGCGTTGACTTCATAGGCCCTAACTATTCCATCTGGTGGAACAACGCCCTAGGGTAAAGCCCAGGTTGCGCGGAACGTAGAAATGACCATAACTTTTACACTGGTAGCAATTATTCGTTTTATACAATGGAAAAACCGTTGTATTTATTTTGTATTTTATGCTTCGGGCGTTGACTTCTAATGCCCTATTTGTTTGATCTGGTTGAGCATCGCCGTAGAGTGAAGCCTAGGTTGCCCGGAACGTATAAATGACCATAAGTTACGCACTGGTTGCTATTATTCGTTTTATACGATGGAAAAACTGTTATATTTATATTGTATTTAAGCTTCTGGCATTGACTTCTTAGGCGGTTGCTATTCCGTCTGGTGGAACAACGCCCTAGGGTGAAGCCTAGGTTGCCCAGAACGTAGAAATGACCATAACTTCCACACTGGTTGCAATTATTCGTTTTATACGATGGAAAAGCTGTTGTATTTATATCGTTTTTTATGCTTCTGGCGTTGACTTCTTAGTCCCTAACTATTCCATCTGGTGGAACAACGCACTAGGGTAAAGCCCAGATTGCGCGGAACGTAGAAATGACCATAACTTTCACACTGCTAGCAATTTTTCGTTTTATACGATGGAAAAACTGTTCTATTTATTTTGTATTTAATTTCTTCGGGCGCTGACTTCTAAGGCTCTAACTGTTTGATCTGGTGGAGCAACGCCCTAGAGTGAAGCCTAGGTTGCCAGAAAAGTAGAAATGACCATCCCTTTCACACGGGTTGCAATTATTCCTGTTATAGGATGGAAAGACTGTTGTATTTTTATTGTATTTTATACTTCAGGCGTTGACTTCTGAGGCCGTAGCTATCCGATGTGGTGGAAGAACGCCATACAGTGAAGCCTAGGTTGCCTGGAACGTAGAAATGACCATAACTTTCACACTGCTTGCAATTATTTGTTTTATACGATGGAAAAGCTGTTGTATTTATATCGTATTTTATGTTTCTGGCGTTGACTTCTTAGGCCCTAACTATTCCATCTGGTGGAACAACGCCCTAGAGTAAAGCCCAGGTTGCGCGGAACGTAGAAATGACCATAACTTTCACACTGGTAGCAATTATTCGTTTGATACAATGGAAAAACTGTTCTATTTATTTTGTATTTAATGCTTCGGGCGTTGACTTCTAAGGCCCTAACTATTCGATCAGGTGGAGCAACGCCCTAGGGTGAAGCCTAGGTTGCTCGAAATATAGAAATGACCATAACTTTCTCACTGGTTGCTATCGTTCGTTTTATATGATGGAAAAACTGTTGTATTTATATTGTATTTTATGCTTCTGGCGTTCACTTCTTAGGCCCTAACTATTCGATCTGGTGGAACAACGGCCTAGGGTGAAGCCTAGGTTGCCCAGAACGTAGAAATGACCATAACTTTTACACTGGTAGCGATTATACGTTTTATACAATGGAAAAACTGTTCTATTTATTTTGTATTTAATGCTTCGGGCGTTGACTTCTAAGGCCCCAACTGTTTCATCAGGTGGAGCAACGCCCTAGAGTGAAGCCTAGGTTGCCTGGAACGTAGAAATGACCATCACTTTCACACGGGTTGCAATTATTCCTGTTATAGGATGGAAAGACTGTTGTATTTTTATTGTATTTTATACTTCAGGCGCTGACTTCTGAGGCCGTAGCTATTCGATGTGGTGGAGGAACGCCATAGAGTGAAGCCTAGGCAGCCTGGATCGTAGAAATGTCCAGATCTTTCACACTGTTTGCAATTTTTCGTTTTATACGATGGAAAAACTGTTTTATTTATTTTGTATTTTATGCTTCGGGCGTTGACTTCTAAGGCCCTAACTATTCGATCTAGTGGAGCAACGCCCTAGAGTGCAGCCTAGGTTGCCCGGAACGTAGAAATGACCATAACTTTCACACTGGTTGCTATCATTCGTTTTATATGATGGAAAAACTGTTGTATTTATATTGTATTTTATGCTTCTGGCGTTCACTTCTTAGGCCCTAACTATTCGATCTGGTGGAACAACGGCCTAGGGTGAAGCCTAGGTTGCCCGGAACGTAGAAATGACCATAACTTTTACACTGGTAGCAATTCTTCGTTTGATACAACGGAAAAACTGTTCTATTTATTTTGTATTTAATGCTTCGGGCGTTGACTTCTAAGGCCCTAACTATTCGATCAGGTGGAGCAACGCCCTAGAGTGAAGACTAGGTTGCTCGAAATGTAGAAATGACCATAACTTTCACACTGGTTGCAATTGTTCATTTTATACGATGGAAAAACTGTTGTACTTATAATTTATTTTATTCTTATGGCGTTGAATTCTAAGTCCCTAGCTATTCGATCTGGTGGAACAACGCCCTAGAGTGAAACCTAGGTTACCCGGAACGTAGAAATGTCCAGTACCTTCATACTGTTTGCAGTCATTCCTGTTATACGATGGAAAAACTTTTGTATCTTTATTGTATTTTATGCTTCTGGCGTTGACTTCTAAGGCCCTAGCTATTCGATTTGGTGGAGCACCTCCCTAGAGTGAAGCCTAGGTTGCTCGGAACGTAGAAATGACCATAACTACCACACTGGTTGCAATTATTCGTTTTATACGATGGAAAAGCTGTTGTATTTATATCGTTTTTTATGCTTCTGGCGGTGACTTCTTAGTCCCTAACTATTCCATCTGGTGGAACAACGCACTAGGGTAAAGCCCAGGTTGCGCGGAACGTAGAAATGACCATAACTTTCACACTGGTAGCAATTATTCGTTTTATACGTTGGGAGAACTGTTATATTTATATTGCATTTTATGCTTCGGGCATTGACTTCTAAGGCCCTAACTATTCAATCTGTTGGAGCAACGCCCTAGGGTGAAGCCTAGGTTGCCCGGAAAGTAGACATGACCATAACTTTCATACTGGTTGCAATTATTCGTTTTATATGATGGAAAAGCTGTTGCATCATTAATGTATTTTATTCATCTGGGGTTGACTTCTAAGGCCCTAACTATTCGATCAGGTGGAGCAACGCCCTAGAGGGAAGCCTAGGTTGCCCGGAACGTAGAAATGACCAGAACTTTCACACTGGTTGCAATTATTTATTTTATACGATGGAAAAGCTGTTGTATTTATATCGTATTTTATGCTTCTGGCGTTGACTTCTTAGGCCCTAACTATTCCATCTGGTGGAACAACGCCCTAGGGTAAAGCCTAGGTTGCGCGGAACGTAGAAATGACCATAACTTTCACACTGGTAGCAATTATTCGTTTTATACGATGGAAGAACTGTTATATTTATATTGCATTTTATGCTTCGGGCATTGACTTCTAAGGCCCTAACTATTCAATCTGTTGGAGCAACGACCTAGGGTGAAGCCTAGGTTGCCCGGAAAGTAGACATGACCATAACTTTCATACTGGTTGCAATTATTCGTTTTATATGATGGAAATCTGTTGCATCATTAATGTATTTTATTCATCTGGGGTTGACTTCTAAAGCCCTAACTATTCGATCAGGTGGAGCACCGCCCTAGAGTGAAGCCTAGGTTGCCCGGAACATAGAAATGACCATAACTTTTACACTGGTAGCAATTATACGTTCTATACAATGGAAAAACTGTTCTATTTATTTTGTATTTAATGCTTCGGGCGTTGACTTCTAAGGCCCTAACTGTTTGATCTGGTGGAGCAACACCCTAGAGTGAAGCCTAGGTTGCCTGGAACGTAGAAATGACCATCACTTTCACACGGGTTGCAATCATTCCTGTTATAGGATGGAAATACTGTTGTATTTTTATTGTATTTTATACTTCAGGCGCTGACTTCTGAGGCCGTAGCTATTCGATGTGGTGGAGGAACGCCATAGAGTGAAGCCTAGGCAGCCTGGATCGTAGAAATGTCCTGATCTTTCACACTGTTTGCAATTTTTCGTTTTATACGATGGAAAAACTGTTTTATTTATTTTGTATTTTATGCTTCGGGCGTTGACTTCTAAGGCCCTAACTATTCGATCTAGTGGAGCAACGCCCTAGAGTGCAGCCTAGGTTGCCCGGAACGTACAAATGACCATAACTTTCACACTGGTTGCTATCATTCGTTTTATATGATGGAAAAACTGTTGTATTTATATTGTATTTTATGCTTCTGGCGTTCACTTCTTAGGCCCTAACTATTCGATCTGGTCGAACAACGGCCTAGGGTGAAGCCTAGGTTGCCCGGAACGTAGAAATGACCATAACTTTTACACTGGTAGCAATTCTTCGTTTGATACAACGGAAAAACTGTTCTATTTATTTTGTATTTAATGCTTCGGGCGTTGACTTCTAAGGCCCTAACTATTCGATCAGGTGGAGCAACGCCCTAGAGTGAAGACTAGGTTGCTCGAAATGTAGAAATGACCATAACTTTCACACTGGTTGCAATTGTTCATTTTATACGATGGAAAAACTGTTGTACTTATATTTTATTTTATTCTTATGGCGTTGAATTCTAAGTCCCTAGCTATTCGATCTGGTGGAACAACGCCCTAGAGTGAAACCTAGGTTACCCGGAACGTAGAAATGTCCAGTACCTTCATACTGTTTGCAGTCATTCCTGTTATACGATGGAAAAACTTTTGCATCTTTATTGTATTTTATGCTTCTGGCGTTGACTTCTAAGGCCCTAGCTATTCGATTTGGTGGAGCACCGCCCTAGAGTGAAGCCTAGGTTGCTCGGAACGTAGAAATGACCATAACTACCACACTGGTTGCAATTATTCGTTTTATACGATGGAAAAGCTGTTGTATTTATATCGTTTTTTATGCTTCTGGCGGTGACTTCTTAGTCCCTAACTATTCCATCTGGTGGAACAACGCACTAGGGTAAAGCCCAGGTTGCGCGGAACGTAGAAATGACCATAACTTTCACACTGGTAGCAATTATTCGTTTTATACGTTGGAAGAACTGTTATATTTATATTGCATTTTATGCTTCGGGCATTGACTTCTAAGGCCCTAACTATTCAATCTGTTGGAGCAACGCCCTAGGGTGAAGCCTAGGTTGCCCGGAAAGTAGACATGACCATAACTTTCATACTGGTTGCAATTATTCGTTTTATATGATGGAAAAGCTGTTGCATCATTAATGTATTTTATTCATCTGGGGTTGACTTCTAAGGCCCTAACTATTCGATCAGGTGGAGCACCGCCCTAGAGTGAAGCCTAGGTTGCCCGGAACATAGAAATGACCATAACTTTTACACTGGTAGCAATTATACGTTTTATACAATGGAAAAACTGTTCTATTTATTTTGTATTTAATGCTTCGGGCGTTGACTTCTAAGGCCCTAACTGTTTGATCTGGTGGAGCAACACCCTAGAGTGAAGCCTAGGTTGCCTGGAACGTAGAAATGACCATCACTTTCACACGGGTTGCAATCATTCCTGTTATAGGATGGAAATACTGTTGTATTTTTATTGTATTTTATACTTCAGGCGTTGACTTCTGAGGCCGTAGCTATTCGATGCGGTGGAAGAACGACATACAGTGAAGCCTAGGTTGCCCGGAACGTAGAAATGACCATAAGGTTCATACTGGTTGCACTTATTCGTTTTATACGATGGAAAAACTGTTGTATTTATATTGTATTTTACGCTTCTGGCGTTCACTTCTTAGGCCCTAACTAATCGATCTGGTGGTACAACGCCCTGGAGTGAAGCCTAGGTTGCCCGGAACGTAGAAATGACCACTACTATCACACTGGTTGCAAATTATTCCTGCTATACGATGGAAAAGCTGTTGTATTTTTATTGCATTTTATGCTTCGGGCGCTCACTTCTTAGGCCCTAACTATTCGATCTGGTGGAACAACGGCCTAGGGTGAAGCCTAGGTTGCCCGGAACGTAGAAATGACCATAACTTTTACACTGGTAGCAATTATTCGTTTGATACAACGGAAAAACTGTTCTATTTATTTTCTATTTAATGCTTCGGTCGCTGACTTCTAAGGCCCTAACTATTCGATCAGGTGGAGCAACGCTCTAGAGTGAAGACTAGGTTGCTCGAAATGTAGAAATGACCATAACTTTCACACTGGTTGCAATTGTTCATTTTATACGATGGAAAAACTGTTGTACTTATATTTTATTTTATTCTTATGGCGTTGAATTCTAAGTCCCTAGCTATTCGATCTGGTGTAACAACGCCCTAGAGTGAAACCTAGGTTACCCGGAACGTAGAAATGTCCAGTACCTTCATACTGTTTGCAGTCATTCCTGTTATACGATGGAAAAACTTTTGCATCTTTATTGTATTTTATGCTTCTGGCGTTGACTTCTAAGGCCCTAGCTATTCGATTTGGTGGAGCTCCGCCCTAGAGTGAAGCCTAGGTTGCTCGGAACGTAGAAATGACCATAACTACCACACTGGTTGCAATTATTCGTTTTATACGATGGAAAAGCTGTTGTATTTATATCGTTTTTTATGCTTCTGGCGTTGACTTCTTAGTCCCTAACTATTCCATCTGGTGGAACAACGCACTAGGGTAAAGCCCAGATTGCGCGGAACGTAGAAATGACCATAACTTTCACACTGGTAGCAATTATTCGTTTTATACGTTGGAAGAACTGTTATATTTATATTGCATTTTATGCTTCGGGTATTGACTTCTAAGGCCCTAACTATTCAATCTGTTGGAGCAACGCCCTAGGGTGAAGCCTAGGTTGCCCGGAAAGTAGACATGACCATAACTTTCATACTGGTTGCAATTATTCGTTTTATATGATGGAAAAGCTGTTGCATCATTAATGTATTTTATTCATCTGGGGTTGACTTCTAAAGCACTAACTATTCGATCAGGTGGAGCACCGCCCTAGAGGGAAGCCTAGGTTGCCCGGAACATAGAAATGACCATAACTTTTACACTGGTAGCAATTATACGTTTTATACAATGGAAAAACTGTTCTATTTATTTTGTATTTAATGCTTCGGGCGTTGACTTCTAAGGCCCTAACTGTTTGATCTGGTGGAGCAACACCCTAGAGTGAAGCCTAGGTTGCCTGGAACGTAGAAATGACCATCACTTTCACACGGGTTGCAATCATTCCTGTTATAGGATGGAAATACTGTTGTATTTTTATTGTATTTTATACTTCAGGCGTTGACTTCTGAGGCCGTAGCTATTCGATGCGGTGGAAGAACGACATACAGTGAAGCCTAGGTTGCCCGGAACGTAGAAATGACCATAAGGTTCATACTGGTTGCAATTGTTCGTTTTATACGATGGAAAAACTGTTGTATTTATATTGTATTTTACGCTTCTGGCGTTCACTTCTTAGGCCCTAACTAATCGATCTGGTGGTACAACGCCCTGGAGTGAAGCCTAGGTTGCCCGGAACGTAGAAATGACCACTACTATCACACTGGTTGCATATTATTCCTGCTACACGATGGAAAAGCTGTTGCATTTTTATTGCATTTTATGGTTCTGGCGTTCACTTCTTAGGCCCTAACTATTCGATCTGGTGGAACAACGGCCAAGGGTGAAGCCTAGGTTGCCCGGAACGTAGAAATGACCATAAGTTTCATACTGGTTGCAATTATTCGTTTTATACGATGGAAAAACTGTTGTATTTATATTGTATTTTATGCTTCGGGCGTTGACTTCTAAGCCCCTAACTATTCGATCTGGTGGAGCAACGCCCTAGAGTGCAGCCTAGGTTGCCCGGAACAGAGAAATGACCATAACTTTCACACTGGTTGCTATCATTCGTTTTATATGATGGAAAAACTGTTATATTTATATTGTATTTTATGCTTCTGGCGTTCACTTCTTAGGCCCTAACTATTCGATCTGGTGGAACAACGGCCTAGGGTGAAGCCTAGGTTGCCCAGAACGTAGAAATGACCATAACTTCCACACTGGTTGCAATTATTCGTTTTATACGATGGAAAAGCTGTTGTATTTATATCGTTTTTTATGCTTCTGGCGTTGACTTCTTAGTCCCTAACTATTCCATCTGGTGGAACAACGTACTAGGGTAAAGCCCAGATTGCGCGGAACGTAGAAATGACCATAACTTTCACACTGGTAGCAATTTTCCGTTTTATACGATGGAAGAACTGTTCTATTTATTTTGTATTTAATGCTTCGGGCGCTGACTTCTAAGGCCCTAACTGTTTGATCTGGTGGAGCAACGCCCTAGAGTGAAGCCTAGGTTGCCTGAAAAGTAGAAATGACCATCCCTTTCACACGGGTTGCAATTATTCCTGTTATAGGATGGAAAGACTGTTGTATTTTTATTGTATTTTATACTTCAGGCGTTGACTTCTGAGGCCGTAGCTATCCGATGTGGTGGAAGAACGCCATACAGTGAAGCCTAGGTTGCCCGGAACGTAGAAATGACCATAACTTTCACACTGCTTGCAATTATTTGTTTTATACGATGGAAAAGCTGTTGTATTTATATCGTATTTTATGCTTCTGGCGTTGACTTCTTAGGCCCTAACTATTCCATCTGGTGGAACAACGCCCTAGAGTAAAGCCCAGGTTGCGCGGAACGTAGAAATGACCATAACTTTCACACTGGTAGCAATTATTCGTTTGATACAATGGAAAAACTGTTCTATTTATTTTGTATTTAATGCATCGGGCGTTGACTTCTAAGGCCCTAACTATTCGATCAGGTGGAGCAACGCCCTAGAGTGAAGCCTAGGTTGCTCGAAATATAGAAATGACCATAACTTTCTCACTGGTTGCTATCATTTGTTTTATATGATGGAAAAACTGTTGTATTTATATTGTATTTTATGCTTCTGGCGTTCACTTCTTAGGCCCTAACTATTCGATCTGGTGGAACAACGTCCTAGGGTGAAGCCTAGGTTGCCCAGAACGTAGAAATGACCATAACTTCTACACTGGTAGCAATTATTCGTTTTATACAATGGAAAAACTGTTCTATTTATTTTGTATTTAATGCTTCGGGCGTTGACTTCTAAGGCCCCAACTGTTTGATCTGGTGGAGCAATGCCCTAGAGTGAAGCCTAGGTTGCCTGGAACGTAGAAATGACCATCACTTTCACACGGGTTGCAATTATTCCTGTTATAGGATGGAAAGACTGTTGTATTTTTATTGTATTTTATACTTCAGGCGCTGACTTCTGAGGCCGTAGCTATTCGATGTGGTGGAAGAACGCCATACAGTGAAGCCTAGGTTGCCCGGAACGTAGAAATGACCATAACCTTCACACTGGTTGCAATTATTTGTTCTATACGATGGAAAAGCTGTTGTATTTATATCGTATTTTATTCTTCTGGCGTTGACTTCTGAGGCCGTTGCTATTCGATGTGGTGGAAGAACGCCATAGAGTGAAGCCAAGGTAGCCCGGATCGTAGAAATGTCCATATCTTTCACAATGTTTGCAATTTTTCGTTTTATACGATGGAAAAACTGTTTTATTTACTTTGTATTTTATGCTTCGGGCGTTGACCTCTAAGGCCCTAACTATTCGATCTAGTGGAGCAACGCCCTAGAGTGCAGCCTACGTTGCCCGGAACGTAGAAATGAGCATAACTTTCACACTGGTAGCAATTATTCGTTTTATACGATGGAAAAACTGTTCTATTTATTTTGTGTTTTATGCTTCGGGCGTTGACTTCTAAGGCCCTAACTATTCCATCTGGTAGAGCAACGCCCTAGAGTGAAGCCTAGGTTGCCCGGATCGTAGAAATGACCATATCTTTCACACTGTTTGCAATTTTTCGTTTTATACGATGGAAAAAGTGTTTTATTTATTTTGTATTTTATGCTTCGGGCGTTGACTTCTAAGGCCCTAACTATTCGATCTAGTGGAGCAACGCCCTAGAGTGCAGCCTAGGTTGCCCGGAACGTAGAAATGACCATAACTTTCACACTGGTAGCAATTATTCGTTTTATACGATGGAAAAACTCATTTATGTATTTTGTATTTTATGCTTCGGGCGTTGACTTCTAAGGCCCTAACTATTCGATCTGGTGGAGCAACGACCTAGAGTTATGCCTAGGTTGCCCGGATCGTAGAAATGACAATTACTTTCACACCGTTTGGTATTATTCATTTTGTACGATGGAAAAGCTGTTGTACTTATATTGTACTTTATGCCTCTGGCGTTGACTTCTAAGGCCGTAGCTATTAGATGAGGTGGAGCAACGCCCTAGAGTGACGCCTAGGTTGCCCGGAACGTAGAAATGACCATAACTTTCACACTAGTTGCAATTATTCGTTTTATACGATGGAAAAACTGTTGCATCTTTATCGTATTTTGTGCTTGTGGCGATGACTTCTTAGGCCGTAACTATTCGATCTGGTGGAGCACCGCCCTTGAGTGAATCCTAGGTTGCCCGCAACGTATAAATGGCCACTACTATCACACTGGTTGCAAATTATTCCTGCTATACGATGGAAAAGCTGTTGTATTTTTATTGCATTTTATACTTCGGGCATTGACTTCTAAGGCTCTAACTATTTAATCTGTTGGAGCAACGCCCTAGGCTGAAGCCTAGGTTGCCCGGAACGTAGATATGACCATAACTTTCACACTGGTTGCAATTACTCGTTTTATACGATGGAAAAACTGATTCATGTATTTTGTATTTTATGCTTCGGGCGTTGACTTCTAAGTCCCTAACTATTCGATCTGGTGGAGCAACGACCTAGAGTTATGCCTATGTTGCCCGGATCGTAGAAATGACAATTACTTTCACACTGTTTGGTATTATTCATTTTGTACGATGGAAAAGCTGTTGTACTTATATTGTACTTTATGTCTCTGGCGTTGACTTCTAAGGCCGTAGCTATTAGATGAGGTGGAGCAACGCCCTAGAGTGACGCCTAGGTTGCCCGGAACGTAGAAATGACTATAACTTTCACACTGGTTGCTATCATTCGTTTTATACGATGGAAAAACTGATATATTTATATTGTATTTTATGCTTCTGGCGTTGACTTCTGAGGCCGTAGCTATTCGATGTGGTGGAAGAACGCCATACAGTGAAGCCTAGGTTGCTCGGAACGTAGAAATGACCATTACTTTCACACTGGTAGCAATTATTCGTTTTATACGATGGAAAAACTGATTTATTTATTTTGTATTTTATGCTTCTGGCGTTCACTTCTTAGGCCGTAACTATTCGTCTGGTGGAACAACGGCCTAGGGTGAAGCCTAGGTTGCCCGGAACGTAGAAATGACCATAACTTTTACACTGGTAGCAATTATTCGTTTTATACAATGGAAAAACTGTTCTATTTATTTTGTGTTTAATGAGTCGGGCGTTGACTTCTAAGGCCCCAACTGTTTGATCTGGTGGAGCAACGCCCTAGAGTGAAGCCTAGGTTGCCCGGAACGTAGAAATGAGCATAACTTTCACACTGGTAGCAATTATTCGTTTTATACGATGGAAAAACTGTTCTATTTATTTTGTGTTTTATGCTTCGGGCGTTGACTTCTAAGGCCCTAACTATTCGATCTGGTAGAGCAACGCCCTAGAGTGAAGCCTAGGTTGCCCGGATCGTAGAAATGACCATATCTTTCACACTGTTTGCAATTTTTCGTTTTATACGATGGAAAAAGTGTTTTATTTATTTTGTATTTTATGCTTCGAGCGTTGACTTCTAAGGCCCTAACTATTCGATCTAGTGGAGCAACGCCCTAGAGTGCAGCCTAGGTTGCCCGGAACGTAGAAATGACCATAACTTTCACACTGGTAGCAATTATTCGTTTTATACGATGGAAAAACTCATTTATGTATTTTGTATTTTATGCTTCGGGCGTTGACTTCTAAGGCCCTAACTTTTCGATCTGGTGGAGCAACGACCTAGAGTTATGCCTAGGTTGCCCGGATCGTAGAAATGACAATTACTTTCACACTGTTTGGTATTATTCATTTTGTACGATGGAAAAGCTGTTGTACTTATATTGTACTTTATGCCTCTGGCGTTGACTTCTAAGGCCGTAGCTATTAGATGAGGTGGAGCAACGCCCTAGAGTGACGCCTAGGTTGCCCGGAACGTAGAAATGACCATAACTTTCACACTGGTTGCAATTATTCGTTTTATACGATGGAAAAACTGTTGCATCTTTATCGTATTTTGTGCTTGTGGCGATGACTTCTTAGGCCGTAACTATTCGATCTGGTGGAGCACCGCCCTTGAGTGAATCCTAGGTTGCCCGCAACGTATAAATGACCACTACTATCACACTGGTTGCAAATTATTCCTGCTATACGATGGAAAAGCTGTTGTATTTTTATTGCATTTTATACTTCGGGCATTGACTTCTAAGGCTCTAACTATTCAATCTGTTGGAGCAACGCCCTAGGCTGAAGCCTAGGTTGCCCGGAACGTAGATATGACCATAACTTTCACACTGGTTGCAATTACTCGTTTTATACGATGGAAAAACTGATTCATGTATTTTGTATTTTATGCTTCGGGCGTTGACTTCTAAGTCCCTAACTATTCGATCTGGTGGAGCAACGACCTAGAGTTATGCCTATGTTGCCCGTATCGTAGAAATGACAATTACTTTCACACTGTTTGGTATTATTCATTTTGTACGATGGAAAAGCTGTTGTACTTATATTGTACTTTATGTCTCTGGCGTTGACTTCTAAGGCCGTAGCTATTAGATGAGGTGGAGCAACGCCCTAGAGTGACGCCTAGGTTGCACGGAACGTAGAAATGACTATAACTTTCACACTGGTTGCTATCATTCGTTTTATACGATGGAAAAACTGATATATTTATATTGTATTTTATGCTTCAGGCGTTGACTTCTGAGGCCGTAGCTATTCGATGTGGTGGAAGAACGCCATACAGTGAAGCCTAGGTTGCTCGGAACGTAGAAATGACCATTACTTTCACACTGGTAGCAATTATTCGTTTTATACGATGGAAAAACTGATTTATTTATTTTGTATTTTATGCTTCTGGCGTTCACTTCTTAGGCCGTACCTATTCGTCTGGTGGAACAACGGCCTAGGGTGAAGCCTAGGTTGCCCGGAACGTAGAAATGACCATAACTTTTACACTGGTAGCAATTATTCGTTTTATACAATGGAAAAACTGTTCTATTTATTTTGTATTTAATGCTTCGGGCGTTGACTTCTAAGGCCCCAACTGTTTGATCTGGTGGAGCAACGCCCTAGAGTGAAGCCTAGGTTGCCTGGAACGTAGAAATGGCCATCCCTTTCACACGGGTTGCAATTATTCCTGTTATAGGATGGAAAGACTGTTGTATTTTTATTGTATTTTATACTTCAGGCGTTGACTTCTGAGGACGTAGCTATCCGATGTGGTGGAAGAGCGCCATGCAGTGAAGCCTAGGTTGCCCGGAACGTAGAAATGACCATAACTTTCACACTGCTTGCAATTATTTGTTTTATACGATGGAAAAGCTGTTTAACACGGGTTGCAATTATTCCTGTTATACGATGGAAAGACTGTTGTATTTTTATTGTATTTTATACTTCAGGCGCTGACTTCTGAGGCCGTAGCTATTCGATGTGGTGGAAGAACGCCATACAGTGAGGCCTAGGTTTCCCGGAACGTAGAAATGACCATAACTTTCACACTGGTTGCAATTATTTGTTTTATACGATGGATAAGCTGTTGTATTTATATCGTATTTTATGCTTCTGGCGTTGACTTCTGAGGCCGTTGCTATTCGATGTGGTGGAAGAACGCCATAGAGTGAAGCCTAGGTTGCTCGAAATGTAGAAATGACCATAGCTTTCACACTGGTTGCTATCATTCGTTTTATATGATGGAAAAACTGTTGTATTTATATTGTATTTTATTTCTCTGGCGTGCACTTCTTAGGCCCTAACTATTCGATCTGGTGGAACAACGTCCTAGGGTGAAGCCTAGGTTGCCAAGAACGTAGAAATGACCATAACTTTTACACTGGTAGCAATTATTTATTTTATACGATGGAAAAGCTGTTGTATTTATATCGTATTTTATGCTTCTGGCGTTGACTTCTTAGGCCCTAACTATTCCATCTGGTGGAACAACGCCCTAGGGTAAAGCCTAGGTTGCGCGGAACGTAGAAATGACCATAACTTTCACACTGGTAGCAATTATTCGTTTTATACGATGGAAGAACTCTTATATTTATATTGCATTTTATGCTTCGGGCATTGACTTCTAAGGCCTTAACTATTCAATCTGTTGGAGCAACGACCTAGGGTGAAGCCTAGGTTGCCCGGAAAGTAGACATGACCATAACTTTCATACTGGTTGCAATTATTCGTTTTATATGATGGAAAAGCTGTTGCATCATTAATGTATTTTATTCATCTGGGGTTGACTTCTAAAGCCCTAACTATTCGATCAGGTGGAGCACCGCCCTAGAGGGAAGCCTAGGTTGCCCGGAACATAGAAATGACCATAACTTTCACACGGGTTGCAATCATTCCTGTTATAGGATGGAAATACTGTTGTATTTTTATTGTATTTTATACTTCAGGCGTTGACTTCTGAGGCCGTAGCTATTCGATGCGGTGGAAGAACGACATACAGTGAAGCCTAGGTTGCCCGGAACGTAGAAATGACCATAAGGTTCATACTGGTTGCAATTATTCGTTTTATACGATGGAAAAACTGTTGTATTTATATTGTATTTTACGCTTCTGGCGTTCACTTCTTAGGCCCTAACTAATCGATCTGGTGGTACAACGCCCTGGAGTGAAGCCTAGGTTGCCCGGAACGTAGAAATGACCACTACTAGCACACTGGTTGCATATTATTCCTGCTACACGATGGAAAAGCTGTTGCATTTTTATTGCATTTTATGCTTCTGGCGTTCACTTCATAGGCCCTAACTATTCGATCTGGTGGTACAACGCCCTAGGGTGAAGCCTAGGTTGCCCGGAACGTAGAAATGACCATAACTTTTACACTGGCAGCACTTATTGGTTTTATACAATGGAAAAACCGTTCTATTTATTTTGTATTTTATGCTTCGGGCGTTGACTTCTAATGCCCTATCTGTTTGATCTCGTGGAGCATCGCCGTAGAGTGAAGCCTAGGTTGCCCGGATCGTAGAAATGACAATTACTTTCACACTGTTTGGTATTATTCATTTTGTACGATGGAAAAGCTGTTGTACTTATATTGTACTTTATGTCTCTGGCGTTGACTTCTAAGGCCGTAGCTATTAGATGAGGTGGAGCAACGCCCTAGAGTGACGCCTAGGTTGCACGGAACGTAGAAATGACTATAACTTTCACACTGGTTGCTATCATTCGTTTTATACGATGGAAAAACTGATATATTTATATTGTATTTTATGCTTCAGGCGTTGACTTCTGAGGCCGTAGCTATTCGATGTGGTGGAAGAACGCCATACAGTGAAGCCTAGGTTGCTCGGAACGTAGAAATGACCATTACTTTCACACTGGTAGCAATTATTCGTTTTATACGATGGAAAAACTGATTTATTTATTTTGTATTTTATGCTTCTGGCGTTCACTTCTTAGGCCGTACCTATTCGTCTGGTGGAACAACGGCCTAGGGTGAAGCCTAGGTTGCCCGGAACGTAGAAATGACCATAACTTTTACACTAGTAGCAATTATTCGTTTTATACAATGGAAAAACTGTTCTATTTATTTTGTATTTAATGCTTCGGGCGTTGACTTCTAAGGCCCCAACTGTTTGATCTGGTGGAGCAACGCCCTAGAGTGAAGCCTAGGTTGCCTGGAACGTAGAAATGACCATCACTTTCACACGGGTTGCAATTATTCCTGTTATAGGATGGAAAGACTGTTGTATTTTTATTGTATTTTATACTTCAGGCGTTGACTTCTGAGGCCGTAGCTATTCGATGTGGTGGAAGAACGCCATACAGTGAAGCCTAGGTTGCCCGGAACGTAGAAATGACCATTACTTTCACACTGTTGGCAATTATTCCTTTTATACGATGGAAAAGCTGTTGTATTTATATCGTATTTTATGCTTCTGGCGTTGACTTCTAAGGACCTAACCATTCGGTCTGGTGGAGCAACGCCCTAGAGTGAAGCCTAGGTTGCTCGGACTGTAGAAATGACCATAACTTTCACACTGGTTGCAATTATTCGTTTTATACGATGGAAAAACTGTTGCATCTTTATCGCATTTTGTGCTTCTGGCGTTGACTTCTTAGGCCGTAACTATTCGACCTGGTGGAGCACCGCCCTAGAGTGAAGCCTAGGTTGCCCGGTACGTAGAAATGACCATCACTATCAAACTGGTTGCAATTATTTGTTTTATACGATGGAAAAGCTGTTGTATTTATATCGTATTTTATGCTTTTGGCGTTGACTTCTTAGGCCGTAACTATTCGATCTGGTGGAGCACCGCCCTGGAGTGAAACCTAGGTTGCCCGGAACGTATAAATGACCACTACTATCACACTGGTTGCAAATTATTCCTGCTATACGATGGAAAAGCTGTTGTATTTTTATTGCATTTTATACTTCGGGCATTGACTTCTAAGGCTCTAGCTATTCAATCTGTTGGAGCAACGCCCTAGGGTGAAGCCTAGGTTGCCCGGAACGTAGATATGACCATAACTTTCACACTGGTTGCAATTATTCGTTTTATACGATGGAAAAACTGATTCATGTATTTTGTATTTTATGCTTCGGGCGTTGACTTCTAAGGCCCTAACTATTCGATCTGGTGGAGCAACGACCTAGAGTTATGCCTAGGTTGCCCGGATCGTAGAGATGACAATTACTTTCACACTGTTTGGTATTATTCATTTTGTACGATGGAAAAGCTGTTGTACTTATATTGTACTTTATGTCTCTGGCGTTGACTTCTAAGGCCGTAGCTATTAGATGAGGTGGAGCAACGCCCTAGAGTGACGCCTAGGTTGCACGGAACGTAGAAATGACTATAACTTTCACACTGGTTGCTATCATTCGTTTTATACGATGGAAAAACTGATATATTTATATTGTATTTTATGCTTCAGGCGTTGACTTCTGAGGCCGTAGCTATTCGATGTGGTGGAAGAACGCCATACAGTGAAGCCTAGGTTGCTCGGAACGTAGAAATGACCATTACTTTCACACTGGTAGCAATTATTCGTTTTATACGATGGAAAAACTGATTTATTTATTTTGTATTTTATGCTTCTGGCGTTCACTTCTTAGGCCGTTGCTATTCGATGTGGTGGAAGAACGCCATAGAGTGAAGCCTAGGTTGCTCGAAATGTAGAAATGACCATAGCTTTCACACTGGTTGCTATCATTCGTTTTATATGATGGAAAAACTGTTGTATTTATATTGTATTTTATGTTTCTGGCGTCCACTTCTTAGGCCCTAACTATTCGATCTGGTGGAACAACGTCCTAGGGTGAAGCCTAGGTTGCCCAGAACGTAGAAATGACCATAACTTTTACACTGGTAGCAATTATTCGTTTTACACAATGGAAAAACTGTTGTATTTATTTTGTATTTAATGCTTCGGGCGTTGACTTCTAAGGCCCCAACTGTTTGATCTGGAGGAGCAATGCCCTAGAGTGAAGCCTAGGTTGCCTGGAACGTAGAAATGACCATCACTTTCACACGGGTTGCAATTATTCCTGTTATAGGATGGAAAGACTGTTGTATTTTTATTGTATTTTATACTTCAGGCGCTGACTTCTGAGGCCGTAGCTATTCGATGTGGTGGAAGAACGCCATACAGTGAAGCCTAGGTTGCCCGGAACGTAGAAATGACCATAACCTTCACACTGGTTGCAATTATGTGTTCTATACGATGGAAAACCTGTTGTATTTATATCGTATTTTATGCTTCTGGCGTTGACTTCTGAGGCCGTTGCTATTCGATGTGGTGGAAGAACGCCATAGAGTGAAGCCTAGGTAGCCCGGATCGTAGAAATGTCCATATCTTTCACAATGTTTGCAATTTTTCGTTTTATACGATGGAAAAACTGTTTTATTTACTTTGTATTTTATGCTTCGGGCGTTGACTACTAAGGCCCTAACTATTCGATCTAGTGGAGCAACGCCCTAGAGTGCAGCCTACGTTGCCCGGAACGTAGAAATGAGCATAACTTTCACACTGGTAGCAATTATTCGTTTTATACGATGGAAAAACTGTTCTATTTATTTTGTATTTTATGCTTCGGGCGTTGACTTCTAAGGCCCTAACTATTCGATCTAGTGGAGCAACGCCCTAGAGTGCAGCCTAGGTTGCCCGGAACGTAGAAATGACCATAACTTTCACACTGGTAGCAATTATTCGTTTTATACGATGGAAGAACTGATTTATGTATTTTGTATTTTATGCTTCGGGCGTTGACTTCTAAGGCCCTAACTATTCGATCAGGTGGAGCAACGACCTAGAGTTATGCCTAGGTTGCCCGGATCGTAGAAATGACAATTACTTTCACACTGTTTGGTATTATTCATTTTGTACGATGGAAAAGCTGTTGTACTTATATTGTACTTTATGCCTCTGGCGTTGACTTCTAAGGCCGTAGCTATTAGATGAGGTGGAGCAACGCCCTAGAGTGACGCCTAGGTTGCCCGGAACGTAGAAATGACTATAACTTTCACACTGGTTGCTATCATTCGTTTTATACGATGGAAAAACTGATATATTTATATTGTATTTTATGCTTCAGGCGTTGACTTCTGAGGCCGTAGCTATTCGATGTGGTGGAAGAACGCCATACAGTGAAGCCTAGGTTGCTCGGAACGTAGAAATGACCATTACTTTCACACTGGTAGCAATTATTCGTTTTATACGATGGAAAAACTGATTTATTTATTTTGTATTTTATGCTTCGGGCGTTGAGTTCTAAGGCCCTAACCATTCGGTCTGGTGGAGCAACGCCCTAGAGTGAAGCCTAGGTTGCTCGGACTGTAGAAATGACCATAACTTTCACACTGGTTGCAATTATTCGTTTTATACGATGGAAAAACTGTTGCAAATTTATCGTATTTTGTGCTTCTGGCGTTGACTTCTTAGGCCGTAACTATTAGATCTGTTGGAGCACCGCCCTGGAGTGAAACCTAGGTTGCCCGGAACGTATAAATGACCACTACTATCACACTGGTTGCAAATTATTCCTGCTATACGATGGAAAAGCTGTTGTATTTTTATTGCATTTTATACTTCGGGCATTGACTTCTAAGGCTCTAACTATTCAATCTGTTGGAGCAACGCCCTAGGGTGAAGCCTGGGTTGCCCGGAACGTAGATATGACCATAACTTTCACACTGGTTGCAATTATTCGTTTTATACGATGGAAAAACTGATTCATGTATTTTGTATTTTATGCTTCGGGCGTTGACTTCTAAGGCCCTAACTATTCGATCTGGTGGAGCAACGACCTAAAGTTATGCCTAGGTTGCCCGGATCGTAGAAATGACAATTACTTTCACACTGTTTGGTATTATTCATTTTGTACGATGGAAAAGCTGTTGTACTTATATTGTACTTTATGACTCTGGCGTTGACTTCTAAGGCCGTAGCTATTAGATCAGGTGGAGCAACGCCCTAGAGTGACGCCTAGGTTGCACGGAACGTAGAAATGACTATAACTTTCACACTGGTTGCTATCATTCGTTTTATACGATGGAAACACTGATATATTTATATTGTATTTTATGCTTCAGGCGTTGACTTCTGAGGCCGTAGCTATTCGATGTGGTGGAAGAACGCCATACAGTGAAGCCTAGGCTGCTCGGAACGTAGAAATGACCATTACTTTCACACTGGTAGCAATTATTCGTTTTATACGATGGAAAAACTGATTTATTTATTTTGTATTTTATGCTTCTGGCGTTCACTTCTTAGGCCGTAACTATTCGTCTGGTGGAACAACGGCCTAGGGTGAAGCCTAGGTTGCCCGGAACGTAGAAATGACCATAACTTTTACACTGGTAGCAATTATTCGTTTTATACAATGGGAAAACTGTTCTATTTATTTTGTATTTAATGCTTCGGGCGTTGACTTCTAAGGCCCCAACTGTTTGATCTGGTGGAGCAACGCCCTAGAGTGAAGCCTAGGTTGCCTGGAACGTAGAAATGACCATCACTTTCACACGGGTTGCAATTATTCCTGTTATAGGATGGAAAGACTGTTGTATTTTTATTGTATTTTATACTTCAGGCGTTGACTTCTGAGGCCGTAGCTATTCGATGTGGTGGAAGAACGCCATACAGTGAAGCCTAGGTTGCCCGGAACGTAGAAATGACCATTACTTTCACACTGTTGGCAATTATTCCTTTTATACGATGGAAAAGCTGTTGTATTTATATCGTATTTTATGCTTCTGGCGTTGACTTCTAAGGACCTAACCATTCGGTCTGGTGGAGCAACGCCCTAGAGTGAAGCCTAGGTTGCTCGGACTGTAGAAATGACCATAACTTTCACACTGGTTGCAATTATTCGTTTTATACGATGGAAAAACTGTTGCATCTTTGTCGCATTTTGTGCTTCTGGCGTTGACTTCTTAGGCCGTAACTATTCGACCTGGTGGAGCACCGCCCTGGAGTGAAACCTAGGTTGCCCGGAACGTAGAAATGACCACTACTATCACACTGGTTGCAAATTATTCCTGCTATACGATGGAAAAGCTGTTGTATTTTTATTGCATTTTATGCTTCGGGCATTGACTTCTAAGGCCCTTACTATTCAATCTGTAGGAGCAACGCCCTAGGGTGAAGCCTAGGTTGCCCGGAACGTTGAAATGACCATAACTTTCACACTGGTTGCAATTATTCGTTTTATACGATGGAAAAACTGTTCTATTTATTGTATATTTTATGCTTCGGGCGTTGACTTCTAAGGCCCTAACCATTCGATCTGGTGGAGCAACGCCCTAGAGTGAAGCCTAGGTTGCCCGGTACGTAGAAATGACCATCACTATCAAACTGGTTGCAATTATTTGTTTTATACGATGGAAAAGCTGTTGTATTTATATCGTATTTTATGCTTTTGGCGTTGACTTCTTAGGCCCTAACTATTCCATCTGGTGGAACAACGCCCTAGGGTGAAGCCTAGGTTGCCCGGAAAGTAGAAATGACCATAACTTTCATACTGGTTGCAATTATTCGTTTTATATGATGGAAAAACTGTTGTATTTATATTGTATTTTATGCTTCTGGCGTTCCCTTCTTAGGCCCTAACTATTCGATCTGGTGGAACAACGGCCTAGGGTGAAGCCTAGGTTGCCCGGAACGTAGAAATAACCATAACTTATACACTGGTAGCAATTATTCGTTTTATACTGTGGAAAAACTGTTCTATTTATTATGTATTTAATCCTTCGGGCGTTGGCTTCTAAGGCCCTAACTGTTTGATCTGGTGGAGCAACGCCCTAGAGTGAAACCTAGGTTGCCCGGAACGTAGAAATGACCATAACTTTCACACTGGTGGCTATTATTCGTTTTATACGATGGAAAAACTGTTATATTTATATTGTATTTTATGCTTCTGGCGTTGACTTCTTAGGCCCTAACTATTCGATCTGGTGGAACAACGCCCTAGAGTGAAGCCTAGGTTGCCTGGAACGTAGAATAGGCCATCACTTTCAAACTGGTTGCAATTATTCCTGATATATGATGGAAACACTGTTGTATTTTTTTTGCATTTTATGGTTCGGGCGTTGACTTCTAAGACCCTAACTATTGAATCTGTTGGAGCAACGCCCTAGGGTGAAGCCTAGGTAGCTGGGAAAGTAGAAATGAGCATAAGTTTCATACTGGTTGCAATTAATCGTTTTATACGATGGAAAAACTCTTGTATTTATATTGTATTTTATGCTTCGGGCGTTGACTTCTAAGGCCCTAACTATTCAATCTGTTGGAGCAACGCCCTAGGGTGAAGCCTATGTTGCTCGGAAAGTAGAAATGTCCATAAGTTTCATACTGGCTGCAATTATTCGTTTTATACGATGGAAAAACTGTTGTATTTATATTGTATTTTATGCTTCTGTCGTTGACTTCTAAGGCACTAACTATTCGATCTGGTGGAGCGACGCCCTAGAGTGAAGCCTAGGTTGACCGGAACGTAGAATTGGCCATCGCTTTCAAACTGGTTGCAATTATTCCTGTTATATGATGCATACTCTGTTGTATTTTTTTTGCATTTTATGGTTCGGGCGTTGACTTCTAAGGCCCTAACTATGCAATCTGTTGGAGCAACGCCCTAGGGTGAAGCCTAGGTTGCTCGGGAAGTAGAAATGACCATAAGTTTCATACTGGTTGCAATTATTCGTTTTATACGATGGAAAAACTGTTGTATTTATATTGTATTTTATGCTTCTGGCGTTGACTTCTAAGGCCCTAGCTGTTCGATCTAGTGGAGCAACGCCCTAGAGTGAAGCCTAGGTTGCTCGGAAAGTAGAAATGACCATAAGTTTCATACTGGTTGAAATTGATCGTTTTATACGATGGAAAAACTGTTGTATTTATATTGTATTTTATACATCTGGCGCTGACTTCTAAGGCACTAACTATTCGATCTGGTGGAGCAACGCCCTAGAGTGAAGCCTATGTTGCCCGGAACGTAGAATTGGCCATCACTTTCAAACTGGTTGCAATTATTCCTGATATATGATGGAAAAACTGTTCTATTTTTATTGCATTTTATGCTTCGGGCATTGACTTCTGAGGCCCTAACTATTCAATCTGTTGGAGCACCGCCCTAGGGTGAAGCCTAGGTTGCCCGGAAAGTAGAAATGACCATAGCTTACATACTGGTTGCAATTATTCGTTTTATATGATGGAAAAATTGTTGTATTTATATTGTATTTTATGCTTCTGGCGTTCCCTTCTTAGTCCCGAACCATTCGATCTGGTGGAACAACGGCCTAGGGTGAAGCCTAGTTTGCCCGGAACGTAGAAATAACCATAGCTTTCATACTGGTTGCAATTATTCGTTTTGTATGATGGAAAAACTGTTGTATTTTTTTTGCATTTTATGGTTCGGGCGTTGACTTCGAATGCCCTAACTATTCAATCTGTTGGAGCAACGCCCTAGGGTGAAGCCTAGGTTGCTCGGACAGTAGAAATGTCCACAAGTTTCATACTGGTTGCAATTATTCGTTTTATACGATGGAAAAACTGTTGTATTTATATTGTATTTTATACATCTGGCGTTGACTTCTAAGGTACTAACTATTCGATCTAGTGGAGCAACGCCCTAGAGTGAAGCCTATGTTGCCCGGAACGTAGAAATGACCATCACCTTCAAACTGGTTGCAATTATTCGTTTTATACGATGGAAAAACTGTTGTATTTATATTGCATTTTATACATCTGGCGTTGACTTCTAAGGTACTAACTATTCGATCTAGTGGAGCAAGGCCCTAGAGTGAAGCCTATGTTGCCCGGAACGTAGAAATGACCATCACTTTCAAACTGGTTGCCTTTATTCCTGTTATATGATGGAAAAACCGTTGTATTTTTATTGCATTTTATGCTTCGGGCATTGACTTCTAAGGCCCTAACTATTCAATCTGTTGGAGCAACGCCCTAGAGTGAAGCCTAGGTTGCCTGGAACGTAGAAATGACCATCCCTTTCACAATGTTTGCAACTACTCATTTTATACGATGGAATAACTGTTGTACTTATATTGTATTTTATTCTTCTGGCGTTGACTTCTAAGGCCCTAGCCATTCGATTTGGTGGAGCAACGCCCGAGAGTGATGCCTAGCTTGCCCGGAACGCAGAAATGGCCATTACATTCACACTGGTTGCAATTATTCGTCTTATACGATGGAAAACCTGTTGTATTTATATCGTATTGTATGCTTCTGGCGTTGACTTATTAGGCCCTAACTATTCCATCTGGTGGAACAACGCCCTTGGGTGAAGACTAGCTTGCGCGGCACGTAGCAATGACCATAACTTTCACACTGGTAGCAATTATTCGTTTTATACGATGGAAAATCTGTTTTAGTTATTTTGTATTTTGTGCTTCGGGCGTTGACTTCTAAGGCCCTAACTATTCGATCTGGTGGCGCAACGCCCTAGAGTGAAGCC
Organism: Calliopsis andreniformis; assembly: GCF_051401765.1. Classification (NCBI taxonomy): domain Eukaryota; kingdom Metazoa; phylum Arthropoda; class Insecta; order Hymenoptera; family Andrenidae; genus Calliopsis; species Calliopsis andreniformis. Next base: position 10,346,231 of record NW_027480431.1, on the reverse strand, counting down.
TAGGTTGCCCGGAACGTAGAACTTACCATAACTTTCACACTGGTTGCTATCATTCGTTTTATACGATGGAAAGACTGTTATATTTATATTGTATTTTATGCTTCTGGCGTTGACTTCTTAGGCCCTAACTGTTCGATCTGGTGGAACAACGTCCTAGGGTGAAGCCTAGGATGCTTGGAAAGTAGAAATGACCATAACATTCACACTGGTTGCAATTATTCGTTTTATACGATGGAAAAGCTGTTGCATCTTTATTGTATGTTATTCATCTGGGGTTGACTTCTAGGGCCGTAGCTATTAGATGTGGTGGAGCAACGCCCTAGAGTGACGCCTAGGTTGCCCGGAACGTAGAAATGACCATTACTTTCACAATGTTTGCAATTATTCATTTTATACGATGGAAAAGCTTTTGTACTTATACTGTATTTTATTCTTCTGGCGTCGACTTCATAGGCCCTAACTATTCGATCTAGTGGAACAACGCCCTAGAGTGAAGAATAGGTTTCCCGGAACATGGAAATGACCATTACTTTCACAGTGTTTGCAGTTATTCCTGTTATACGGTGGAAAAACTTTTGCATCTTTATTGTATTTTATGCTTCTGGCGTTGTCTTCTAAGGCCCTAGCTATTCGATTTGGTGGAGCAACGCCCGAGAGTGAAGCCTAGGTTGCCCGGAACGTAGAAATGACAATTACACTCACACTGGTTGCAATTATTCGTCTTATACGATGGAAAAGCTGTTGTATTTATATCGTATTTTATGCTTCTGGCGTTGACTTCTTAGGCCCTAACTATTCCATCTGGTGGAACAACGCCCTTGGGTGAAGCCTGGGTTGCCCGGAACGTAGAAATGACCATAACTTTCACTCTGGTAGCAATTATTCGTTTTATACGATGGAAAAACTGTTCTATTTATTTTGTATTTTATGCTTCGGGCGTTGACTTTTAAGGCCCTAGCTATTCGATATGGTGGAACAACGCCCTAGAGCGAAGCCTAAGTTGCCCGGAACGAAGAAGTGACCATCACTTTCAAACTGGTTGCAATTATTCCTGTTATATGATGGAAAAACTGTTGTATTTTTATTGCATTTTAAGCTTCGGGCATTGACGTCTATGGTCCTAACCATTCAATCTGTTGGAGCAACGCCCTAGGGTGAAGCCTAGGTTGCCCGGAAAGTAGAAATGACCATAACTTTCACACTGGTTGCAATCATTCGTTTTATACGATGGAAAAGCTGTTGCATCTTTATTGTAATGTATTCTTCTGGCGTTGACTTCTAAGGCCGTAGCTATTAGATGTGGTGGAGCAACGCCCTAGAGTGACGCCTAGGTTGCCCGGAACGTAGAAATGACCATCACATTCAAACTGGATGCAATTATTCCTGTAATATAATGGAAGAACTGTTGTACTATTATTGCATTTTATTCTTCGGGCATTGACTTCTAAGGCCCTAACTATTCAATCTGTTGGAGCAACGCCCTAGGGTGAAGCCTAGGTTGCCCAGAAAGTAGAAATGACCGTAAATTCATCCTGGTTGCAATTATTCGTTTTATATGATGGAAAAACTGCTGTATTTATAATGTATTTTTTGCTTCTGGCGTTCACTTCTTAGGCCCTAACTATTCGATCTTGTGGAACAACGCCCTAGGGTGAAGCCTAGGTTGCCCGGAACGTAGAAATGACCATAACTTTCACACTGGTAGCAATTATTCGTTTTATACGATTGAAAAACTGTTCTATTTATTTTGTATTTTATGCTTCGGGCGTTGACTTCTAAGGCCGTAGCTTTTCGATCTGGTCGAGCAACGCCTTAGAGTGAAGCCTAGGTTGCCCGGAACGTAGAAATGACCATAACTTCACACTGGTTGCATTTATTCGTTTTATACGATGGAAAAGCTGTTGTATTTATATCGTATTTTATGCTTCTTGCGTTGACGTCTAAGGCCCTAACTATTCGGTCTGGTGGAGCAACTCCCTAGAGTGCACACTAGGTTGCTCGGAATGTATAAATGTCCACAACTTTCACACTGGTTGCAATTATTCGTTTTATGGGATGGAAAAGCTGTTGTATTTTTATTGCATTTTATGCTTCTGGCGTTCACTTGTTAGGCCCTAACTATCCGATCTGGTGGAACAACGCCCTTGTGTGAAGCCAAGGTTGCCCGGAACGTAGAAATGACCATAACTTCACACTGGTTGCAATTATTCGTTTTATACGATTGAAAAGCTGTTATATTTATATTGTATTTTATCCTTCTGGCGCTGAATTCTAAGTCCCTAACTATTCGATCTGGTGGAGCAACGCCCTAGAGTGAAGCCTAGGTTGCCCGGAACGTAGAAATGACCATTACCTTAACACTGTTTGCAAATATACATTATATACGATGGAAAAGCAGTTGTACTTGTATTGTAAGTTATGCTTCTGGCGTTGACTTCTTAGGCCCTAACTATTTGATTTGGTGAAGCACAGCCCTAGGGTGAAGCCTAGGTTGCCCGGAACGTAGAACATACCATCACCTTCACAACTGTTGCAATTATTTCTGTTATACGATGGAAAAACTGTTGCACCTTTATTGTATTTTATGCTTCTGGCGTTGACTTCTTAGGCCCTAACTACTCGATCTGGTGGAGCAACGTCCTAGAGTGAAGCCTAGGTTGACCGGAACGAAGAAATGACCATAACTTTCACACTGGTTGCTATTATTCGTTTTATACGATGGAAAAGCTGTTATATTTATATTCTATTTTATGCTTCTGGCGTTGACTTCTTAGGCCCTAACTATTCCACCTGGTGGAACAACGCCCTTGAGTGAAGACTCGGTTGCGCGGAACGTATTAATGACCATAAGTTTCACACTGGTAGCAATTATTCGTTTTATACGATGGAAAAACTGTTGTATTTATTTTGTATTTTATGCTTCGGGCGTTGACTTCTAAGGCCGTAGCTTTTCGATCTGGTCGAGCAACGCCTTAGAGTGAAGCCTAGGTTGCCCGGAACGTAGAAATGACCATAACTTCACACTGGTTGCAATTATTCGTTTTATACGATGGAAAAGCTGTTGTATTTATATCGTATTTTATGCTTCTTGCGTTGACGTCTTAGGCCCTAACTATTCCATCTGGTGGAACAACGCCCTAGGCTGAAGCCTAGGTTGCCCGGAACGTAGAAATGACCATAACTTTCACACTGGTAGCAATTATTCGTTTTATACGATGGAAAAGCTGTTGTATTTTTATTGCATTTTATGCTTCTGGCGTTCACTTCTTAGGCCCTAACTATTCGATCTGGTGGAACAACGCCCTTGTGTGAAGCCAAGGTTGCCCGAAACGTAGAAATGACCATAACTTTCACACTGGCAGCAATTATTCATTTTGTACGATGGAAAAGGTGTTGTATTTATGTTGTATTGTATGCTTCTAGCGTTGACTTCTAAGGCCCTAACTATTCGATCTGGTGGAGGAACGCCCTAGAGTGAAGCCTAGGTTGCCCGGAACGTAGAAATGACCATTACCTTAACACTGTTTGCAAATATACATTATATACGATGGAAAAGCTGTTGTACTTGTATTGTAAGTTATGCTTCTGGCGTTGACTTCTTAGGCCCTAACTATTTGATTTGGTGAAGCACAGCCCTAGGGTGAAGCCTAGGTTGCCCGGAACGTAGAACATACCATCACCTTCACAACGGTTGCAATTATTTCTGTTATACGATGGAAACACTGTTGCACCTTTATTGTATTTTATGCTTCTGGCGTTGACTTCTTAGGCCCTAACTACTCGATCTGGTGGAGCAACGTCCTAGAGTGAAGCCTAGGTTGACCGGAACGTAGAAATGACCATAACTTTCACACTGGTTGCTATTATTCGTTTTATACGATGGAAAAGCTGTTATATTTATATTCTATTTTATGCTTCTGGCGTTGACTTCTTAGGCCCTAACTATTCGATCTGGTGGAACAACGCCCTAGAGTGAAGCCTAGGTTGCCTGGAACGTAGAACTGACCATTACTTTCACACTGTTTGCAGTTATACCTGTTATACGATGGAAAAACTGTTGAATCTTTATTGTATTTTATGCTTCTGGCGCTGATTTCTAAGGCCCTAACTATTCAATCTGGTGGAGAAAACGCCCTATAGTGAAGCCTAGGTGGCCCGGAACGTAGAAATGACCATTACATTCACACTGGTTGCAATTATTCGTTTTATACGATGGAAAATCTGTTGTATTTATATCGTATTTTATGCTTCTGGCGTTGACTTCTTAGGCCCTAACTATTCCATCTGGTGGAACAACGCCCTTGGGTGAAGCCTCGGTTGCGCGGAACGTATTAATGACCATAACTTTCACACTGGTAGCAATTATTCGTTTTATACGATGGAAAAACTGTTCTATTTATTTTGTATTTTATGCTTCGGGCGTTGACTTCTAAGGCCGTAGCTTTTCGATCTGGTCGAGCAACGCCTTAGAGTGAAGCCTAGGTTGCCCGGAACGTAGAAATGACCATAACTTCACACTGGTTGCAATTATTCGTTTTATACGATTGAAAAGCTGTTATATTTATATTGTATTTTATCCTTCTGGCGCTGAATTCTAAGTCCCTAACTATTCGATCTGGTGGAGCAACGCCCTAGAGTGAAGCCTAGGTTGCCTGGAACGTAGAAATGACCATTACCTTAACACTGTTTGCAAATATACATTATATACGATGGAAAAGCTGTTGTACTTGTATTGTAAGTTATGCTTCTGGCGTTGACTTCTTAGGCCATAACTATTTGATTTGGTGAAGCACAGCCCTAGGGTGAAGCCTAGGTTGCCCGGAACGTAGAACATACCATCACCTTCACAACTGTTGCAATTATTTCTGTTATACGATGGAAAAACTGTTGCACCTTTATTGTATTTTATGCTTCTGGCGTTGACTTCTTAGGCCCTAACTACTCGATCTGGTGGAGCAACGTCCTAGGGTGAAGCCTAGGTTGACCGGAACGTAGAAATGACCATAACTTTCACACTGGTTGCTATTATTCGTTTTATACGATGGAAAAGCTGTTATATTTATATTCTATTTTATGCTTCTGGCGTTGACTTCTTAGGCCCTAACTATTCCATCTGGTGGAACAACGCCCTTGGGTGAAGCCTCGGTTGCGCGGAACGTATTAATGACCATAAGTTTCACACTGGTAGCAATTATTCGTTTTATACGATGGAAAAACTGTTGTATTTATTTTGTATTTTATGCTTCGGGCGTTGACTTCTAAGGCCGTAGCTTTTCGATCTGGTCGAGCAACGCCTTAGAGTGAAGCCTAGGTTGCCCGGAACGTAGAAATGACCATAACTTCACACTGGTTGCAATTATTCGTTTTATACGATGGAACAGCTGTTGTATTTATATCGTATTTTATGCTTCTGGCGTTGACTTCTTAGGCCCTAACTACTCGATCTGGTGGAGCAACGTCCTAGAGTGAAGCCTAGGTTGACCGGAACGTAGAAATGACCATAACTTTCACACTGGTTGCTATTATTCGTTTTATACGATGGAAAAGCTGTTATATTTATATTCTATTTTATGCTTCTGGCGTTGACTTCTTAGGCCCTAACTATTCGATCTGGTGGAACAACGCCCTAGAGTGAAGCCTAGGTTGCCTGGAACGTAGAACTGACCATTACTTTCACACTGTTTGCAGTTATACCTGTTATACGATGGAAAAACTGTTGAATCTTTATTGTATTTTATGCTTCTGGCGCTGATTTCTAAGGCCCTAACTATTCAATCTGGTGGAGAAAACGCCCTATAGTGAAGCCTAGGTGGCCCGGAACGTAGAAATGACCATTACATTCACACTGGTTGCAATTATTCGTTTTATACGATGGAAAATCTGTTGTATTTATATCGTATTTTATGCTTCTGGCGTTGACTTCTTAGGCCCTAACTATTCCATCTGGTGGAACAACGCCCTTGGGTGAAGCCTCGGTTGCGCGGAACGTATTAATGACCATAACTTTCACACTGGTAGCAATTATTCGTTTTATACGATGGAAAAACTGTTCTATTTATTTTGTATTTTATGCTTCGGGCGTTGACTTCTAAGGCCGTAGCTTTTCGATCTGGTCGAGCAACGCCTTAGAGTGAAGCCTAGGTTGCCCGGAACGTAGAAATGACCATAACTTCACACTGGTTGCAATTATTCGTTTTATACGATTGAAAAGCTGTTATATTTATATTGTATTTTATCCTTCTGGCGCTGAATTCTAAGTCCCTAACTATTCGATCTGGTGGAGCAACGCCCTAGAGTGAAGCCTAGGTTGCCTGGAACGTAGAAATGACCATTACCTTAACACTGTTTGCAAATATACATTATATACGATGGAAAAGCTGTTGTACTTGTATTGTAAGTTATGCTTCTGGCGTTGACTTCTTAGGCCATAACTATTTGATTTGGTGAAGCACAGCCCTAGGGTGAAGCCTAGGTTGCCCGGAACGTAGAACATACCATCACCTTCACAACTGTTGCAATTATTTCTGTTATACGATGGAAAAACTGTTGCACCTTTATTGTATTTTATGCTTCTGGCGTTGACTTCTTAGGCCCTAACTACTCGATCTGGTGGAGCAACGTCCTAGGGTGAAGCCTAGGTTGACCGGAACGTAGAAATGACCATAACTTTCACACTGGTTGCTATTATTCGTTTTATACGATGGAAAAGCTGTTATATTTATATTCTATTTTATGCTTCTGGCGTTGACTTCTTAGGCCCTAACTATTCCATCTGGTGGAACAACGCCCTTGGGTGAAGCCTCGGTTGCGCGGAACGTATTAATGACCATAAGTTTCACACTGGTAGCAATTATTCGTTTTATACGATGGAAAAACTGTTGTATTTATTTTGTATTTTATGCTTCGGGCGTTGACTTCTAAGGCCGTAGCTTTTCGATCTGGTCGAGCAACGCCTTAGAGTGAAGCCTAGGTTGCCCGGAACGTAGAAATGACCATAACTTCACACTGGTTGCAATTATTCGTTTTATACGATGGAACAGCTGTTGTATTTATATCGTATTTTATGCTTCTTGCGTTGACGTCTTAGGCCCTAACTATTCCATCTGGTGGAACAACGCCCTAGGCTGAAGCCTAGGTTGCCCGGAACGTAGAAATGACCATAACTTTCACACTGGTAGCAATTATTCGTTTTATACGATGGAAAAGCTGTTGTATTTTTATTGCATTTTATGCTTCTGGCGTTCACTTCTTAGGCCCTAACTATTCGATCTGGTGGAACAACGCCCTTGTGTGAAGCCAAGGTTGCCCGAAACGTAGAAATGACCATAACTTTCACACTGGTAGCAATTATTCATTTTGTACGATGGAAAAGGTGTTGTATTTATATTGTATTGTATGCTTCTAGCGTTGACTTCTAAGGCCCTAACTATTCGATCTGGTGGAGGAACGCCCTAGAGTGAAGCCTAGGTTGCCCGGAACGTAGAAATGACCATTACCTTAACACTGTTTGCAAATATACATTATATACGATGGAAAAGCTGTTGTACTTGTATTGTAAGTTATGCTTCTGGCGTTGACTTCTTAGGCCATAACTATTTGATTTGGTGAAGCACAGCCCTAGGGTGAAGCCTAGGTTGCCCGGAACGTAGAACATACCATCACCTTCACAACTGTTGCAATTATTTCTGTTATACGATGGAAAAACTGTTGCACCTTTATTGTATTTTATGCTTCTGGCGTTGACTTCTTAGGCCCTAACTACTCGATCTGGTGGAGCAACGTCCTAGGGTGAAGCCTAGGTTGACCGGAACGTAGAAATGACCATAACTTTCACACTGGTTGCTATTATTCGTTTTATACGATGGAAAAGCTGTTATATTTATATTCTATTTTATGCTTCTGGCGTTGACTTCTTGGGCCCTAACTATTCCATCTGGTGGAACAACGCCCTTGGGTGAAGCCTCGGTTGCGCGGAACGTATTAATGACCATAACTTTCACACTGGTAGCAGTTATTCGTTTTATACGATGGAAAAACTGTTCTATTTATTTTGTATTTTATGCTTCGGGCGTTGACTTCTAAGGCCGTAGCTTTTCGATCTGGTCGAGCAACGCCTTAGAGTGAAGCCTAGGTTGCCCGGAACGTAGAAATGACCATAACTTCACACTGGTTGCAATTATTCGTTTTATACGATGGAAAAGCTGTTGTATTTATATCGTATTTTATGCTTCTTGCGTTGACGTCTTAGGCCCTAACTATTCGGTCTGTTGGAGCAACTCCCTAGAGTGCACACTAGGTTGCTCGGAATGTATAAATGTCCACAACTTTCACACTGGTTGCAATTATTCGTTTTATGGGATGGAAAAGCTGTTGTATTTTTATTGCATTTTATGCTTCTGGCGTTCACTTGTTAGGCCCTAACTATCCGATCTGGTGGAACAACGCCCTTGTGTGAAGCCAAGGTTGCCCGGAACGTAGAAATGACCATAACTTCACACTGGTTGCAATTATTCGTTTAATACGATTGAAAAGCTGTTATATTTATATTGTATTTTATCCTTCTGGCGCTGAATTCTAAGTCCCTAACTATTCGATCTGGTGGAGCAACGCCCTAGAGTGAAGCCTAGGTTGCCCGGAACGTAGAAATGACCATTACCTTAACACTGTTTGCAAATATACATTATATACGATGGAAAAGCTGTTGTACTTGTATTGTAAGTTATGCTTCTGGCGTTGACTTCTTAGGCCCTAACTATTTGATTTGGTGAAGCACAGCCCTAGGGTGAAGCCTAGGTTGCCCGGAACGTAGAACATACCATCACCTTCACAACTGTTGCAATTATTTCTGTTATACGATGGAAAAACTGTTGCACCTTTATTGTATTTTATGCTTCTGGCGTTGACTTCTTAGGCCCTAACTACTCGATCTGGTCGAGCAACGCCTTAGAGTGAAGCCTAGGTTGCCCGGAACGTAGAAATGACCATAACTTGACACTGGTTGCAATTATTCGTTTTATACGATGGAAAAGCTGTTGTATTTATATCGTATTTTATGCTTCTTGCGTTGACGTCTTAGGCCCTAACTATTCCATCTGGTGGAACAACGCCCTAGGCTGAAGCCTAGGTTGCCCGGAACGTAGAAATGACCATAACTTTCACACTGGTAGCAATTATTCGTTTTATACGATGGAAAAGCTGTTGTATTTTTATTGCATTTTATGCTTCTGGCGTTCACTTCTTAGGCCCTAACTATTCGATCTGGTGGAACAACGCCCTTGTGTGAAGCCAAGGTTGCCCGAAACGTAGAAATGACCATAACTTTCACACTGGTAGCAATTATTCATTTTGCACGATGGAAAAGGTGTTGTATTTATATTGTATTGTATGCTTCTAGCGTTGACTTCTAAGGCCCTAACTAATCGATCTGGTGGAGGAACGCCCTAGAGTGAAGCATAGGTTGCCCGGAACGTAGAAATGACCCTTACCTTAACACTGTTTGCAAATATACATTATATACGATGGAAAAGCTGTTGTACTTGTATTGTAAGTTATGCTTCTGGCGTTGACTTCTTAGGCCCTAACTATTTGATTTGGTGAAGCACAGCCCTAGGGTGAAGCCTAGGTTGCCCGGAACGTAGAACATACCATCACCTTCACAACGGTTGCAATTATTTCTGTTATACGATGGAAACACTGTTGCACCTTTATTGTATTTTATGCTTCTGGCGTTGACTTCTTAGGCCCTAACTACTCGATCTGGTGGAGCAACGTCCTAGAGTGAAGCCTAGGTTGACCGGAACGTAGAAATGACCATAACTTTCACACTGGTTGCTATTATTCGTTTTATACGATCGAAAAGCTGTTATATTTATATTCTATTTTATGCTTCTGGCGTTGACTTCTTAGGCCCTAACTATTCGATCTGGTGGAACAACGCCCTAGAGTGAAGCCTAGGTTGCCTGGAACGTAGAACTGACCATTACTTTCACACTGTTTGCAGTTATACCTGTTATACGATGGAAAAACTGTTGAATCTTTATTGTATTTTATACTTCTGGCGCTGATTTCTAAGGCCCTAACTATTCAATCTGGTGGAGAAAACGCCCTATAGTGAAGCCTAGGTGGCCCGGAACGTAGAAATGACCATTACATTCACACTGGTTGCAATTATTCGTTTTATACGATGGAAAATCTGTTGTATTTATATCGTATTTTATGCTTCTGGCGTTGACTTCTTAGGCCCTAACTATTCCATCTGGTGGAACAACGCCCTTGGGTGAAGCCTCGGTTGCGCGGAACGTATTAATGACCATAACTTTCACACTGGTAGCAATTATTCGTTTTATACGATGGAAAAACTGTTCTATTTATTTTGTATTTTATGCTTCGGGCGTTGACTTCTAAGGCCGTAGCTTTTCGATCTGGTCGAGCAACGCCTTAGAGTGAAGCCTAGGTTGCCCGGAACGTAGAAATGACCATAACTTCACACTGGTTGCAATTATTCGTTTTATACGGTGGAAAAGCTGTTGTATTTATATCGTATTTTATGCTTCTTGCGTTGACGTCTTAGGCCCTGACTATTCCATCTGGTGGAACAACGCCCTAGGCTGAAGCCTAGGTTGCCCGAAACGTAGAAATGACCATAACTTTCACACTGGTAGCAATTATTCGTTTTATACAATGGAAAAGCTGTTGTATTTTTATTGCATTTTATGCTTGTGGCGTTCACTTCTTAGGCCCTAACTATTCGATCTGGTGGAACAACGCCCTTGTGTGAAGCCAAGGTTGCCCGAAACGTAGAAATGACCATAACTTTCACACTGGTAGCAATTATTCATTTTATACGATGGAAAAGGTGTTGTATTTATATTGTATTGTATGCTTCTAGCGTTGACTTCTAAGGCCCTAACTATTCGATCTGGTGGAGCAACGCCCTAGAGTGAAGCCTAGGTTGCCCGGATCGTAGAAATGACCATTACCTTAACACTGTTTGCAAATATACGTTATAAACGATGGAAAAGCTGTTGTACTTGTATTGTAAGTTACGCTTCTGGCCTTGACTTCTTAGGCCCTAACTATATGATCTGGTGGAGCACCGCCCTAGGGTGAAGCCTAGGTTGCCCGGAACGTAGAACATACCATCACCTTCACAACGGTTGCAATTATTTCCGTTATACGATGGAAAAACTGTTGCACCTTTATTGTATTTTATGCTTCTGGCGTTGACTTCTTAGGCCCTACCTACTCGATCTGGTGGAGCAACGTCCTAGAGTGAAGCCTAGGTTGACCGGAACGTAGAAATGACCATAACTTTCACACTGGTTACCATTATTCGTCTTATACGATGGAAAAGCTGTTGTATTTATATCGTATTTTATGCTTCTGGCGCTGACTTCCTATGCCCTAACTATTCCATGTGGTGGAACAACGCCCTAGGGTGAAGCCTAGGTTGTCCGGGACGTAGAAATGACCATAACTTTCACACTGGTTGCTATTATTCGTTTTATACGATGGAAAAAGTGTTATATTTATATTGTATTTTATGCTTCTGGCGTTGACTTCTTAGGCCCTAACTCTTCGATCTGGTGGAGCAACGCCTCAGAGTTTATCCTAGGATGCCCGAAACGTCGAAATGATCATTACGTTCGCACTGGTTGCAATTAGTCATGCTATACGATGGAAAAACTGTTGCATTTTTATTGTATCTTATGCTTCTGGCGTTGACTTCTATGGCCCTACCTATTCGATCTGGTGGAGCAACGCCCTAGAGTGAAGCCTAGGTTGCTCGGAACGTAGAAATGACCATTACCTTCACACTGTTTGCAATTATTCATTTTATACGATGGCAAAGCTGTTGTATTTATATTGTATTTTATGCTTCCGGCGTTAACTTCTAAGGCCGTAGCTATCAGATGTGGAGCAGCAACGCCCTAGAGTGACACGTAGGTTGCCAGGCACGTAGAAATGACCATTACTTTCACAATGTTCGCAATCATTCATTATATACGATGGAAAAACTGTTGTACTTATATTGTATTTTATGCTTCGGGCGTTGACTTCTAAGACCCTAACTATTCGGTTTGGTGCAGCAACGCCCTACAGTGAAGCCTAGGTTGCCCGGCACGTAGAAATGACCAGTACTTTCACACTGGTTACAGTTATTCGTTTTATACAATGGAAAAACTGTTCTATTTATTTTGCATTTTATGCTTCTGGCATTGAATTCTAAGTCCCTATCTATTCAAACTGGTGGAGCAACACCCTAGAGTGCAGCCTAGGTTGCCCGGAACGTAGAAATGACCATTACTTTCACACTGTTTGCAATTATTCATTTTATACGATGGTAAAGTTGTTGTATTTATATTGTATTTTATCCTTCTGGCGTTGAATTCTAAGCCCCTAGCTATTAGATCTGGTGGAGCAACGCCCTAGATTGAAACGTAGGTTACCCGGAACGTAGAAATGACCAGTACTTTCACACTGGTTGCAGTTATCCGTTTTATACAATGGAAAAACTGTTCTATTTATTTTGCATTTTATGCTTCGGGCGTTGACCTCTATGGCCCTAGCTATTCCATCTGGTGGAGCAACACCCTAGCGAGAAGCCTAGGTTGCCCGGAACGTAGAAATGACTATTACTTCCACACTGCTTGCAAATATGCATTATATACGCTGGAAAAGCTGTTGTACATATATTGTAATTTATGCTTCTGGCGTTAACTTCTTAGGCCGTAACTGTTTGATCTGGTAGAGCACCGCCCTAGGGAGATGCCTAGGTTGCCCGGAACGTAGAAATGACCATTACTTTCACACTGGTTACAGTTATTCGTTTTATACAATGGAAAAACTGTTCTATTTATTTTGCATTTTATGCTTCTGGCATTGAATTCTAAGTCCCTATCTATTCCAACTGGTGGAGCAACACCCTAGAGTGCAGCCAAGGTTGCCCGGAACGTAGAAATGACCATTACTTTCACACTGTTTGCAATTATTCATTTTATACGATGGTAAAGTTGTTGTATTTATATTGTATTTTATCCTTCTGGCGTTGAATTCTAAGCCCCTAGCTAGTCGATCTGGTGGAGCAACGCCCTAGAGTGAAACCTAGGTTACCCGGAACGTAGAAATGACCAGTACTTTCACACTGGTTGCAGTTATCCGTTTTATACAATGGAAAAACTGTTCTATTTATTTTGCATTTTATGCTCCGGGCGTTGATTTCTATGGCCCTAGCTATTCCATCTGGTGGAGCAACACCCTAGCGAGAAGCCTAGGTTGCCCGGAACATAGAAATGACTATTACTTCCACACTGTTTGCAAATATGCATTATATACGCTGGAAAAGCTGTTGTACATATATTGTAATTTATGCTTCTGGCGTTAACTTCTTAGGCCGTAACTGTTTGATCTGGTAGAGCACCGCCCTAGGGAGATGCCTAGGTTGCCCGGAACGTAGAAATGACCATTACCTTCACACTGGTTGCAGTTATCCGTTTTATACAATGGAAAAACTGTTCCATTTATTTTGCATTTTATGCTTCGGGCGTTGACTTCTATGGCCCTAGCTATTCCATCTGGTGGAGAAACACACGAGCGCGAAGCCTAGGTTGCCCGGAACGTAGAAATGACCATTACCTTCACACTGTTTGCAATTATTCATTTTATACGATGGCAAAGCTGTTGTATTTATATTGTATTTTATGCTTCCGGCGTTAACTTCTAAGGCCGTAGCTATCAGATGTGGAGCAGCAACGCCCTAGAGTGACACGTAGGTTGCCAGGCACGTAGAAATGACCATTACTTTCACAATGTTCGCAATAATTCATTTTATACGATGGAAAAACTGTTGTACTTATATTGTATTTTATGCTTCGGGCGTTGACTTCTAAGGTCCTAACTATTCGGTTTGGTGGAGCAATGCCCTACAGTGAAGCCTAGGTTGCCCGGCACGTAGAAATGACCAGTACTTTCACACTGGTTACAGTTATTCGTTTTATACAATGGAAAAACTGTTCTATTTATTTTGCATTTTATGCTTCTGGCATTGAATTCTAAGTCCCTATCTATTCCAACTGGTGGAGCAACACCCTAGAGTGCAGCCTAGGTTGCCCGGAACGTAGAAATGACCATTACTTTCACACTGTTTGCAATTATTCGTTTTATACGATGGAAAAACTGTTGTATTTATTTTGTATTTTATGCTTCGGGCGTTGACTTCTAAGGCCGTAGCTTTTCGATCTGGTCGAGGAACGCCCTAGAGTGAAACCTAGGTTACCCGGAACGTAGAAATGACTATTACTTCCACACTGTTTGCAAATATACATTATATACGATGGAAAAGCTGTTGTACATATATTGTAATTTATGCTTCTGGCGTTAACTTCTTAGGCCGTAACTGTTTGATCTGGTAGAGCACCGCCCTAGGGAGCTGCCTAGGTTGCACGGAACGTAGAACATACCATTACCTTCACACTGGTTGCAATTATTCCTGTTATACGATGGAAAAACTGTTGAACCTTTATTGTATTTTATGCTTCTGGCGTTGACTTCATAGGCCCTAACTATTCGATCTGGTGGAGCAACGTCCTAGAGTGAAGCCTAGGTTGACCGGAACGTAGAAATGACCATAACTTTCACACTGGTTACCATTATTCGTTTTATACGATGAAAATGCTGTTGTATTTATATTGTATTTTATGCTTCTGGCGTTGACTTCTTAGGCCCTAACTATTCCATCTGGTGGAGCAACGCCCTAGGGTGAAGCCTAGGTTGCCCGGAACGCAGAAATGACCAGTACTTTCCCACTGGTTGCAGTTATTCGTTTTATACAATGGAAAAACTGTTCTATGTATTTTGCATTTTATGCTTCGGGCGGTGATTTCTAAGGCCCTAACTATTCGATCTGGTGGAGCAACGCCCTAGAGTGAAGCCTAGGTTGTGCGGGAAGTAGAAATGACCATAACTTTCACACTGGTTGCTATTATTCGTTTTATACGATGCAAAATCTGTTATATTTATATTGCATATTATGCTTCTGGCATTGAATTCTAAGTCCCTAGCTATTCCGTCTGGTGGAGCAACACCCTCGCGTGATGCCTAGGTTGCCCGGAACGTAGAAATGACCATTAGTTCCACACTGTTTGCAAATATACCTTACATACGATGGGAAAGCTGTTGTACTTATATTGTAATTTATGCTTCTGGCGTTGACTTCTTAGGCCCTAACTCTTCGATCTGGTGGAGCAACGCCTCAGAGTTAAGCCTAGGATGCCCGAAACGTCGAAATGATCATTACTTTCGCACTGGTTGCAATTAGTCATGCTATACGATGGAAAAACTGTTGCATTTTTATTGTATCTTATGCTTCTGGCGTTGACTTCTATGGCCCTACCTATTCGATCTGGTGGAGCAACGCCCTAGAGTGAAGCCTAGGTTGCTCGGAACGTAGAAATGACCATTACCTTCACACTGTTTGCATTTATTCATTTTATACGATGGCAAAGCTGTTGTATTTATATTGTATTTTATGCTTCCGGCGTTAACTTCTAAGGCCGTAGCTATCAGATGTGGAGCAGCAACGCCCTAGAGTGACACGTAGGTTGCCAGGCACGTAGAAATGACCATTACTTTCACAATGTTCGCAATCATTCATTTTATACGATGGAAAAACTGTTGTACTTATATTGTATTTTATGCTTCGGGCGTTGACTTCTAAGGCCCTAACTATTCGGTTTGGTGGAGCAACGCCCTACAGTGAAGCCTAGGTTGCCCGGCACGTAGAAATGACCAGTACTTTCACACTGGTTACAGTTATTCGTTTTATACAATGGAAAAACTGTTCTATTTATTTTGCATTTTATGCTTCTGGCATTGAATTCTAAGTCCCTATCTATTCCAACTGGTGGAGCAACACCCTAGAGTGCAGCCTAGGTTGCCCGGAACGTAGAAATGACCATTACTTTCACACTGTTTGCAATTATTCATTTTATACGATGGTAAAGTTGTTGTATTTATATTGTATTTTATCCTTCTGGCGTGGAATTCTAAGCCCCTAGCTATTAGATCTGGTGGAGCAACGCCCTAGAGTGAAGCCTAGGTTGCCTGGCACGTAGAAATGACCAGTACTTTCACACTGGTTGCAGTTATCCGTTTTATACAATGGAAAAACTGTTCTATTTATTTTGCATTTTATGCTTCGGGCGTTGACCTCTATGGCGCTAGCTATTCCATCTGGTGGAGCAACACCCTAGCGAGAAGCCTATGTTGCCCGGAACGTAGAAATGACTATTACTTCCACACTGTTTGCAAATATGCATTATATACGCTGGAAAAGCTGTTGTACATATATTGTAATTTATGCTTCTGGCGTTTACTTCTTAGGCCGTAACTGTTTGATCTGGTAGAGCACCGCCCTAGGGAGATGCCTAGGTTGCCCGGAACGTAGAAATGACCATTACCTTCACACTGGTTGCAGTTATCCGTTTTATACAATGGAAAAACTGTTCCATTTATTTTGCATTTTATGCTTCGGGCGTTGACTTCTATGGCCCTAGCTATTCCATCTGGTGGAGAAACACACGAGCGCGAAGCCTAGGTTGCCCGGAACGTAGAAATGACCATTACCTTCACACTGTTTGCAATTATTCATTTTATCCGATGGCAAAGCTGTTGTATTTATATTGTATTTTATGCTTCCGGCGTTAACTTCTAAGGCCGTAGCTATCAGATGTGGAGCAGCAACGCCCTAGAGTGACACGTAGGTTGCCAGGCACGTAGAAATGACCATTACTTTCACAATGTTCGCAATCATTCATTTTATACGATGGAAAAACTGTTGTACTTATATTGTATTTTATGCTTCGGGCGTTGACTTCTAAGGCCCTAACTATTCGGTTTGGTGGAGCAATGCCCTACAGTGAAGCCTAGGTTGCCCGGCACGTAGAAATGACCAGTACTTTCACACTGGTTACAGTTATTCGTTTTATACAATGGAAAAACTGTTCTATTTATTTTGCATTTTATGCTTCTGGCATTGAATTCTAAGTCCCTATCTATTCCAACTGGTGGAGCAACACCCTAGAGTGCAGCCTAGGTTGCCCGGAACGTAGAAAAGACCATTACTTTCACACTGTTTGCAATTATTCATTTTATACGATGGTAAAGTTGTTGTATTTATATTGTAGTTTATCCTTCTGGCGTTGAATTCTAAGCCCCTAGCTATTCGATCTGGTGGAGCAACGCCCTAGAGTGAAACCTAGGTTACCCGGAACGTAGAAATGACCAGTACTTTCACACTGGTTGCAGTTATCCGTTTTATACAATGGAAAAACTGTTCTATTTATTTTGCATTTTATGCTCCGGGCGTTGACTTCTATGGCCCTAGCTATTCCATCTGGTGGAGCAACACCCTAGCGAGAAGCCTAGGTTGCCCGGAACGTAGAAATGACCATAACTTTCACACTGGTTGCTATTATTCGTTTTATACGATGGAAAAAGTGTTATATTTATATTGTATTTTATGCTTCTGGCGTTGACTTCTTAGGCCCTAACTCTTCGATCTGGTGGAGCAACGCCTCAGAGTTTATCCTAGGATGCCCGAAACGTCGAAATGATCATTACGTTCGCACTGGTTGCAATTAGTCATGCTATACGATGGAAAAACTGTTGCATTTTTATTGTATCTTATGCTTCTGGCGTTGACTTCTATGGCCCTACCTATTCGATCTGGTGGAGCAACGCCCTAGAGTGAAGCCTAGGTTGCTCGGAACGTAGAAATGACCATTACCTTCACACTGTTTGCAATTATTCATTTTATACGATGGCAAAGCTGTTGTATTTATATTGTATTTTATGCTTCCGGCGTTAACTTCTAAGGCCGTAGCTATCAGATGTGGAGCAGCAACGCCCTAGAGTGACACGTAGGTTGCCAGGCACGTAGAAATGACCATTACTTTCACAATGTTCGCAATCATTCATTATATACGATGGAAAAACTGTTGTACTTATATTGTATTTTATGCTTCGGGCGTTGACTTCTAAGACCCTAACTATTCGGTTTGGTGCAGCAACGCCCTACAGTGAAGCCTAGGTTGCCCGGCACGTAGAAATGACCAGTACTTTCACACTGGTTACAGTTATTCGTTTTATACAATGGAAAAACTGTTCTATTTATTTTGCATTTTATGCTTCTGGCATTGAATTCTAAGTCCCTATCTATTCAAACTGGTGGAGCAACACCCTAGAGTGCAGCCTAGGTTGCCCGGAACGTAGAAATGACCATTACTTTCACACTGTTTGCAATTATTCATTTTATACGATGGTAAAGTTGTTGTATTTATATTGTATTTTATCCTTCTGGCGTTGAATTCTAAGCCCCTAGCTATTAGATCTGGTGGAGCAACGCCCTAGATTGAAACGTAGGTTACCCGGAACGTAGAAATGACCAGTACTTTCACACTGGTTGCAGTTATCCGTTTTATACAATGGAAAAACTGTTCTATTTATTTTGCATTTTATGCTTCGGGCGTTGACCTCTATGGCCCTAGCTATTCCATCTGGTGGAGCAACACCCTAGCGAGAAGCCTAGGTTGCCCGGAACGTAGAAATGACTATTACTTCCACACTGCTTGCAAATATGCATTATATACGCTGGAAAAGCTGTTGTACATATATTGTAATTTATGCTTCTGGCGTTAACTTCTTAGGCCGTAACTGTTTGATCTGGTAGAGCACCGCCCTAGGGAGATGCCTAGGTTGCCCGGAACGTAGAAATGACCATTACTTTCACACTGGTTACAGTTATTCGTTTTATACAATGGAAAAACTGTTCTATTTATTTTGCATTTTATGCTTCTGGCATTGAATTCTAAGTCCCTATCTATTCCAACTGGTGGAGCAACACCCTAGAGTGCAGCCAAGGTTGCCCGGAACGTAGAAATGACCATTACTTTCACACTGTTTGCAATTATTCATTTTATACGATGGTAAAGTTGTTGTATTTATATTGTATTTTATCCTTCTGGCGTTGAATTCTAAGCCCCTAGCTAGTCGATCTGGTGGAGCAACGCCCTAGAGTGAAACCTAGGTTACCCGGAACGTAGAAATGACCAGTACTTTCACACTGGTTGCAGTTATCCGTTTTATACAATGGAAAAACTGTTCTATTTATTTTGCATTTTATGCTCCGGGCGTTGATTTCTATGGCCCTAGCTATTCCATCTGGTGGAGCAACACCCTAGCGAGAAGCCTAGGTTGCCCGGAACATAGAAATGACTATTACTTCCACACTGTTTGCAAATATGCATTATATACGCTGGAAAAGCTGTTGTACATATATTGTAATTTATGCTTCTGGCGTTAACTTCTTAGGCCGTAACTGTTTGATCTGGTAGAGCACCGCCCTAGGGAGATGCCTAGGTTGCCCGGAACGTAGAAATGACCATTACCTTCACACTGGTTGCAGTTATCCGTTTTATACAATGGAAAAACTGTTCCATTTATTTTGCATTTTATGCTTCGGGCGTTGACTTCTATGGCCCTAGCTATTCCATCTGGTGGAGAAACACACGAGCGCGAAGCCTAGGTTGCCCGGAACGTAGAAATGACCATTACCTTCACACTGTTTGCAATTATTCATTTTATACGATGGCAAAGCTGTTGTATTTATATTGTATTTTATGCTTCCGGCGTTAACTTCTAAGGCCGTAGCTATCAGATGTGGAGCAGCAACGCCCTAGAGTGACACGTAGGTTGCCAGGCACGTAGAAATGACCATTACTTTCACAATGTTCGCAATAATTCATTTTATACGATGGAAAAACTGTTGTACTTATATTGTATTTTATGCTTCGGGCGTTGACTTCTAAGGTCCTAACTATTCGGTTTGGTGGAGCAATGCCCTACAGTGAAGCCTAGGTTGCCCGGCACGTAGAAATGACCAGTACTTTCACACTGGTTACAGTTATTCGTTTTATACAATGGAAAAACTGTTCTATTTATTTTGCATTTTATGCTTCTGGCATTGAATTCTAAGTCCCTATCTATTCCAACTGGTGGAGCAACACCCTAGAGTGCAGCCTAGGTTGCCCGGAACGTAGAAATGACCATTACTTTCACACTGTTTGCAATTATTCGTTTTATACGATGGAAAAACTGTTGTATTTATTTTGTATTTTATGCTTCGGGCGTTGACTTCTAAGGCCGTAGCTTTTCGATCTGGTCGAGGAACGCCCTAGAGTGAAACCTAGGTTACCCGGAACGTAGAAATGACTATTACTTCCACACTGTTTGCAAATATACATTATATACGATGGAAAAGCTGTTGTACATATATTGTAATTTATGCTTCTGGCGTTAACTTCTTAGGCCGTAACTGTTTGATCTGGTAGAGCACCGCCCTAGGGAGCTGCCTAGGTTGCACGGAACGTAGAACATACCATTACCTTCACACTGGTTGCAATTATTCCTGTTATACGATGGAAAAACTGTTGAACCTTTATTGTATTTTATGCTTCTGGCGTTGACTTCATAGGCCCTAACTATTCGATCTGGTGGAGCAACGTCCTAGAGTGAAGCCTAGGTTGACCGGAACGTAGAAATGACCATAACTTTCACACTGGTTACCATTATTCGTTTTATACGATGAAAATGCTGTTGTATTTATATTGTATTTTATGCTTCTGGCGTTGACTTCTTAGGCCCTAACTATTCCATCTGGTGGAGCAACGCCCTAGGGTGAAGCCTAGGTTGCCCGGAACGCAGAAATGACCAGTACTTTCCCACTGGTTGCAGTTATTCGTTTTATACAATGGAAAAACTGTTCTATGTATTTTGCATTTTATGCTTCGGGCGGTGATTTCTAAGGCCCTAACTATTCGATCTGGTGGAGCAACGCCCTAGAGTGAAGCCTAGGTTGTGCGGGAAGCAGAAATGACCATAACTTTCACACTGGTTGCTATTATTCGTTTTATACGATGCAAAATCTGTTATATTTATATTGCATATTATGCTTCTGGCATTGAATTCTAAGTCCCTAGCTATTCCGTCTGGTGGAGCAACACCCTCGCGTGATGCCTAGGTTGCCCGGAACGTAGAAATGACCATTAGTTCCACACTGTTTGCAAATATACCTTACATACGATGGGAAAGCTGTTGTACTTATATTGTAATTTATGCTTCTGGCGTTGACTTCTTAGGCCCTAACTCTTCGATCTGGTGGAGCAACGCCTCAGAGTTAAGCCTAGGATGCCCGAAACGTCGAAATGATCATTACTTTCGCACTGGTTGCAATTAGTCATGCTATACGATGGAAAAACTGTTGCATTTTTATTGTATCTTATGCTTCTGGCGTTGACTTCTATGGCCCTACCTATTCGATCTGGTGGAGCAACGCCCTAGAGTGAAGCCTAGGTTGCTCGGAACGTAGAAATGACCATTACCTTCACACTGTTTGCATTTATTCATTTTATACGATGGCAAAGCTGTTGTATTTATATTGTATTTTATGCTTCCGGCGTTAACTTCTAAGGCCGTAGCTATCAGATGTGGAGCAGCAACGCCCTAGAGTGACACGTAGGTTGCCAGGCACGTAGAAATGACCATTACTTTCACAATGTTCGCAATCATTCATTTTATACGATGGAAAAACTGTTGTACTTATATTGTATTTTATGCTTCGGGCGTTGACTTCTAAGGCCCTAACTATTCGGTTTGGTGGAGCAACGCCCTACAGTGAAGCCTAGGTTGCCCGGCACGTAGAAATGACCAGTACTTTCACACTGGTTACAGTTATTCGTTTTATACAATGGAAAAACTGTTCTATTTATTTTGCATTTTATGCTTCTGGCATTGAATTCTAAGTCCCTATCTATTCCAACTGGTGGAGCAACACCCTAGAGTGCAGCCTAGGTTGCCCGGAACGTAGAAATGACCATTACTTTCACACTGTTTGCAATTATTCATTTTATACGATGGTAAAGTTGTTGTATTTATATTGTATTTTATCCTTCTGGCGTGGAATTCTAAGCCCCTAGCTATTAGATCTGGTGGAGCAACGCCCTAGAGTGAAGCCTAGGTTGCCTGGCACGTAGAAATGACCAGTACTTTCACACTGGTTGCAGTTATCCGTTTTATACAATGGAAAAACTGTTCTATTTATTTTGCATTTTATGCTTCGGGCGTTGACCTCTATGGCGCTAGCTATTCCATCTGGTGGAGCAACACCCTAGCGAGAAGCCTATGTTGCCCGGAACGTAGAAATGACTATTACTTCCACACTGTTTGCAAATATGCATTATATACGCTGGAAAAGCTGTTGTACATATATTGTAATTTATGCTTCTGGCGTTTACTTCTTAGGCCGTAACTGTTTGATCTGGTAGAGCACCGCCCTAGGGAGATGCCTAGGTTGCCCGGAACGTAGAAATGACCATTACCTTCACACTGGTTGCAGTTATCCGTTTTATACAATGGAAAAACTGTTCCATTTATTTTGCATTTTATGCTTCGGGCGTTGACTTCTATGGCCCTAGCTATTCCATCTGGTGGAGAAACACACGAGCGCGAAGCCTAGGTTGCCCGGAACGTAGAAATGACCATTACCTTCACACTGTTTGCAATTATTCATTTTATCCGATGGCAAAGCTGTTGTATTTATATTGTATTTTATGCTTCCGGCGTTAACTTCTAAGGCCGTAGCTATCAGATGTGGAGCAGCAACGCCCTAGAGTGACACGTAGGTTGCCAGGCACGTAGAAATGACCATTACTTTCACAATGTTCGCAATCATTCATTTTATACGATGGAAAAACTGTTGTACTTATATTGTATTTTATGCTTCGGGCGTTGACTTCTAAGGCCCTAACTATTCGGTTTGGTGGAGCAATGCCCTACAGTGAAGCCTAGGTTGCCCGGCACGTAGAAATGACCAGTACTTTCACACTGGTTACAGTTATTCGTTTTATACAATGGAAAAACTGTTCTATTTATTTTGCATTTTATGCTTCTGGCATTGAATTCTAAGTCCCTATCTATTCCAACTGGTGGAGCAACACCCTAGAGTGCAGCCTAGGTTGCCCGGAACGTAGAAAAGACCATTACTTTCACACTGTTTGCAATTATTCATTTTATACGATGGTAAAGTTGTTGTATTTATATTGTAGTTTATCCTTCTGGCGTTGAATTCTAAGCCCCTAGCTATTCGATCTGGTGGAGCAACGCCCTAGAGTGAAACCTAGGTTACCCGGAACGTAGAAATGACCAGTACTTTCACACTGGTTGCAGTTATCCGTTTTATACAATGGAAAAACTGTTCTATTTATTTTGCATTTTATGCTCCGGGCGTTGACTTCTATGGCCCTAGCTATTCCATCTGGTGGAGCAACACCCTAGCGAGAAGCCTAGGTTGCCCGGAACGTAGAAATGACTATTACTTCCACACTGTTTGCAAATATACATTATATACGATGGAAAAGCTGTTGTACATATATTGTAATTTATGCTTCTGGCGTTAACTTCTTAGGCCGTAACTGTTTGATCTGGTAGAGCACCGCCCTAGGGAGATGCCTAGGTTGCCCGGAACGTAGAACATACCATTACCGTCACACTGGTTGCAATTATTCCTGTTATACGATGGAAAAACTGTTGAACCTTTATTGTATTTTATGCTTCTGGCGTTGACTTCATAGGCCCTAACTATTCGATCTGGTGGAGCAACGTCCTAGAGTGAAGCCTAGGTTGACCGGAACGTAGAAATGACCATAACTTTCACACTGGTTACCATTATTCGTTTTATACGATGAAAATGCTGTTGTATTTATATTGTATTTTATGCTTCTGGCGTTGACTTCTTAGGCCCTAACTATTCCATCTGGTGGAGCAACGCCCTAGGGTGAAGCCTAGGTTGCCCGGAACGCAGAAATGACCAGTACTTTCCCACTGGTTGCAGTTATTCGTTTTATACAATGGAAAAACTGTTCTATGTATTTTGCATTTTATGCTTCGGGCGTTGATTTCTAAGGCCCTAACTATTCGATCTGGTGGAGCAACGCCCTAGAGTGAAGCCTAGGTTGTGCGGGAAGTAGAAATGACCATAACTTTCACACTGGTTGCTATTATTCGTTTTATACGATGCAAAAGCTGTTATATTTATATTGCATATTATGCTTCTGGCATTGAATTCTAAGTCCCTAGCTATTCCATCTGGTGGAGCAACACCCTCGCGTGATGCCTAGGTTGCCCGGAACGTAGAAATGACCATTAGTTCCACACTGTTTGCAAATATACCTTACATACGATGGGAAAGCTGTTGTACTTATATTGTAATTTATGCTTCTGGCGTTGACTTCTTATGCCCTAACTATTTGATCTGGTGGAGCAACGCCCTAGAGTGAAGCCTAGGTTGACCGGAACGTAGAAATGACCATACCTTTCACACTGGTTACCATTATTCGTTTTATACGATGGCAAAGCTGTTGTATTTATATTGTATTTTATGCATCCGGCGTTAGCTTCTAAGGCCGTAGCTATCAGATGTAGAGCAGCAACGCCCTAGAGTGAAGCCTAGGTTGCCCGGCACGTAGAAATGACCAGTACTTTCACACTGGTTACAGTTATTCGTTTTATACAATGGAAAAACTGTTCTATTTATTTTGCATTTTATGCTTCTGGCATTGAATTCTAAGTCCCTATCTATTCCAACTGGTGGAGCAACACCCTAGAGTGCAGCCTAGGTTGCCCGGAACGTAGAAATGACCATTACTTTCACACTGTTTGCAATTATTCATTTTATACGATGGTAAAGTTGTTGTATTTATATTGTATTTTATCCTTCTGGCGTGGAATTCTAAGCCCCTAGCTATTAGATCTGGTGGAGCAACGCCCTAGAGTGAAGCCTAGGTTGCCTGGCACGTAGAAATGACCAGTACTTTCACACTGGTTGCAGTTATCCGTTTTATACAATGGAAAAACTGTTCTATTTATTTTGCATTTTATGCTTCGGGCGTTGACCTCTATGGCGCTAGCTATTCCATCTGGTGGAGCAACACCCTAGCGAGAAGCCTATGTTGCCCGGAACGTAGAAATGACTATTACTTCCACACTGTTTGCAAATATGCATTATATACGCTGGAAAAGCTGTTGTACATATATTGTAATTTATGCTTCTGGCGTTTACTTCTTAGGCCGTAACTGTTTGATCTGGT
Source organism: Calliopsis andreniformis (assembly GCF_051401765.1). Lineage (NCBI taxonomy): Eukaryota > Metazoa > Arthropoda > Insecta > Hymenoptera > Andrenidae > Calliopsis > Calliopsis andreniformis. Next base: position 10,321,032 of record NW_027480431.1, on the reverse strand, counting down.
AGAGCACCGCCCTAGGGAGATGCCTAGGTTGCCCGGAACGTAGAAATGACCATTACCTTCACACTGGTTGCAGTTATCCGTTTTATACAATGGAAAAACTGTTCCATTTATTTTGCATTTTATGCTTCGGGCGTTGACTTCTATGGCCCTAGCTATTCCATCTGGTGGAGAAACACACGAGCGCGAAGCCTAGGTTGCCCGGAACGTAGAAATGACCATTACCTTCACACTGTTTGCAATTATTCATTTTATCCGATGGCAAAGCTGTTGTATTTATATTGTATTTTATGCTTCCGGCGTTAACTTCTAAGGCCGTAGCTATCAGATGTGGAGCAGCAACGCCCTAGAGTGACACGTAGGTTGCCAGGCACGTAGAAATGACCATTACTTTCACAATGTTCGCAATCATTCATTTTATACGATGGAAAAACTGTTGTACTTATATTGTATTTTATGCTTCGGGCGTTGACTTCTAAGGCCCTAACTATTCGGTTTGGTGGAGCAATGCCCTACAGTGAAGCCTAGGTTGCCCGGCACGTAGAAATGACCAGTACTTTCACACTGGTTACAGTTATTCGTTTTATACAATGGAAAAACTGTTCTATTTATTTTGCATTTTATGCTTCTGGCATTGAATTCTAAGTCCCTATCTATTCCAACTGGTGGAGCAACACCCTAGAGTGCAGCCTAGGTTGCCCGGAACGTAGAAAAGACCATTACTTTCACACTGTTTGCAATTATTCATTTTATACGATGGTAAAGTTGTTGTATTTATATTGTAGTTTATCCTTCTGGCGTTGAATTCTAAGCCCCTAGCTATTCGATCTGGTGGAGCAACGCCCTAGAGTGAAACCTAGGTTACCCGGAACGTAGAAATGACCAGTACTTTCACACTGGTTGCAGTTATCCGTTTTATACAATGGAAAAACTGTTCTATTTATTTTGCATTTTATGCTCCGGGCGTTGACTTCTATGGCCCTAGCTATTCCATCTGGTGGAGCAACACCCTAGCGAGAAGCCTAGGTTGCCCGGAACGTAGAAATGACTATTACTTCCACACTGTTTGCAAATATACATTATATACGATGGAAAAGCTGTTGTACATATATTGTAATTTATGCTTCTGGCGTTAACTTCTTAGGCCGTAACTGTTTGATCTGGTAGAGCACCGCCCTAGGGAGATGCCTAGGTTGCCCGGAACGTAGAACATACCATTACCGTCACACTGGTTGCAATTATTCCTGTTATACGATGGAAAAACTGTTGAACCTTTATTGTATTTTATGCTTCTGGCGTTGACTTCATAGGCCCTAACTATTCGATCTGGTGGAGCAACGTCCTAGAGTGAAGCCTAGGTTGACCGGAACGTAGAAATGACCATAACTTTCACAGTGGTTACCATTATTCGTTTTATACGATGAAAATGCTGTTGTATTTATATTGTATTTTATGCTTCTGGCGTTGACTTCTTAGGCCCTAACTATTCCATCTGGTGGAGCAACGCCCTAGGGTGAAGCCTAGGTTGCCCGGAACGCAGAAATGACCAGTACTTTCCCACTGGTTGCAGTTATTCGTTTTATACAATGGAAAAACTGTTCTATGTATTTTGCATTTTATGCTTCGGGCGTTGATTTCTAAGGCCCTAACTATTCGATCTGGTGGAGCAACGCCCTAGAGTGAAGCCTAGGTTGTGCGGGAAGTAGAAATGACCATAACTTTCACACTGGTTGCTATTATTCGTTTTATACGATGCAAAAGCTGTTATATTTATATTGCATATTATGCTTCTGGCATTGAATTCTAAGTCCCTAGCTATTCCATCTGGTGGAGCAACACCCTCGCGTGATGCCTAGGTTGCCCGGAACGTAGAAATGACCATTAGTTCCACACTGTTTGCAAATATACCTTACATACGATGGGAAAGCTGTTGTACTTATATTGTAATTTATGCTTCTGGCGTTGACTTCTTATGCCCTAACTATTTGATCTGGTGGAGCAACGCCCTAGAGTGAAGCCTAGGTTGACCGGAACGTAGAAATGACCATACCTTTCACACTGGTTACCATTATTCGTTTTATACGATGGCAAAGCTGTTGTATTTATATTGTATTTTATGCATCCGGCGTTAGCTTCTAAGGCCGTAGCTATCAGATGTAGAGCAGCAACGCCCTAGAGTGACGCGTAGGTTGCCAGGCACGTAGAAGTGACCATTACTTTCACAATGTTCGCAATCATTCATTTTATACGATGGAAAAACTTTTGTACTTATATTGTATTTTATGCTTCGGGCGTTGACTTCTAAGGCCCTAACTATTCGATTTGGTGGAGCAACGCCCTACAGTGAAGCCTAGATTGCCCGGAACGTAGATATGACCATAACCATCACACAGGTTGCAATTATTCGTTTTATACGATGGGAAGACTGTTGTATTTATTTTGTAGTTTATGCTTCTGCCGTTGACTTCTAAGGCACTAACTATTCCATCTGGTGGAATGACGGCCTAGGGTGAAGCCTAGGTTGGCCGGAACGTGGAAATGACCAGTACTTTCACACTGGTTGCAGTTATTCGTTTTATACAATGGAAAAACTGTTCTATTTATTTTGCATTTTATGCTTCGGGCGTTGACTTCTAAGGCCCTAGCTATTCCATCTGGTAGAGCAACACCCTAGCGTGAAGTCGAGGATGACCGGAACGTAGAAATGTCCATTACCTCCACACTGTTTGCAAATATACATTATATACGATGGAAAAGCTGTTGTACATATATTGTAATTTATGCTTCTGGCATTGACTTCTTAGGCCGTAACTATTTGATCTGGTGGAGCACCGCCCTAGAGTGAAGCCTAGGTTTCGCGGAACGTAGAACATACCATTACCTTCACACTGGTTGCAATTATTCCTGTTATACGATGGAAAAACTGTTGCATCTTTATTGTATCTTATGCTTCTGGCGTTGACTTCTAAGGCCCTAACTATTCGATCTGGTGGAGCAACGCCCTAGAGTGAAACCTAGGTTACCCGGAACGTAGAAATGACCAGTACTTTCACACTGGTTGCAGTTATCCGTTTTATACAATGGAAAAACTGTTCTATTTATTTTGCATTTTATGCTTCGGGCGTTGTCTTCTATGGCCCTAGCTATTCCATCTGGTGGAGCAACACCCTAGCGAGAAGCCTAGGTTGCCCGGAACGTAGAAATGACTATTACTTCCACACTGTTTGCAAATATACATTATATACGATGGAAAAGCTGTTGTACATATATTGTAATTTATGCTTCTGGCGTTAACTTCTTAGGCCGTAACTGTTTGATCTGGTAGAGCACCGCCCTAGGGAGATGCCTAGGTTGCCCGGAACGTAGAAATGACCATTACCTTCACACTGGTTGCAGTTATCCGTTTTATACAATGGAAAAACTGTTCTATTTATTTTGCATTTTATGCTTCGGGCGTTGACTTCTATGGCCCTAGCTATTCCATCTGGTGGAGCAACACCCTAGCGAGAAGCCTAGGTTGCCCGGAACGTAGAAATGACCATTACTTTCACACTGTTTGCAATTATTCATTTTATACGATGGCAAAGCTGTTGTATTTATATTGTATATTATGCTTCCGGCGTTAACTTCTAAGGCCGTAGCTATCAGATGTGGAGCAGCAACGCCCTAGAGTGACACGTAGGTTGCCAGGCACGTAGAAATGACCATTACTTTCACAATGTTCGCAATCATTCGTTTTATACGATGGAAAAACTGTTGTACTTATATTGTATTTTATGCTTCGGGCGTTGACTTCTAAGGACCTAACTGTTCGATCTGGTGGAGCAGCGCCCTAGAGTGAAGCCTAGGTTGCTCGGAATGCAGAAATAACCATAACTTTCACACTGGTTGCAATTATTCGTTTTTTACGATGGAAAAGTTGTTGTATTTATATTGTATTTTATGCCTCTGGCGTTGACTTCTAAGCCCCTAGCTATTCGATCTAGTGGAGCAACGCCCTAGAGTGAAGCCTAGGTTGCCCGGAACGTAGAAATGACCATCACTTTCAAACTGGTTGCAATTAATCCTGTTATACGATGGAAAAACTGTTGTATTTTTATTGCATTTTATGCTTCGGGCGATGACTTCTAAGGCCCTAACTATTCAGTCTGGTGGAGCAACGCCCTAGAGTGAAGCCTAGGTTGCTCGGAACGTTGAAATGACCATTACATTCACACTGGTTGCAATTATTCCTGTTATACGATGGAAAAACTGTTGTATTTTTATTGTATTCTATGCTTCTAGCGTTTAATTCTAAGTCGCTAGCTATTTGATCAGGTGGAGCAACGACCTAGCGTGAAGCCTAAGTTGCCCGGAACGTAGAAATGACAATTACTTTCACACTGTTTGCTATTATTCATTTTGTACGATGGAAAAGCTGTTGTATTTATTTTGTATTTTATGCATCTGGCGTTGACTTCTAAGGCCGTAGCTATTAGAGGTGGTGGAGCAACGCCCTAGAGTGACGCCTAGGTTTCCCGGAACGTAGAAATGACCATTACTTTTACAATGTTTGCAACTATTCATTTTATACGATGGAATAACTGTTGCATCTTTATTGTATTTTATGCTTCTGGCGCTGACTTCTAAGGCCGTGACTATTCGATCTGGTGGAGCAACGCCCTATGGTGAAGGGTAGGTTGCGCGGAACGTAGCAATGACCATAACTTTCACACTGGTTGCAATTATTCGTTTTATACGATGGAAAGGCTGTTGTATTTATATCGTATTTTATGCTTCTGGCGTTGACTTCTAAGGACCAAACTATTCGATCTGGTGGAGCAACGCCCTAGAGTGAAGCCTAGGTTGCTCGGAATGTGGAAATGACCATAACTTTCACACTGATTGCAATTATTCGTTTTATACGATGGAAAAACTGTTGCATCTTTATCGTATTTTATGCTTCTGGCGTTGACTTCTTAGGCCGTAACTACTCGATCCGGTGGAGCAACACCCTACAGTGAAGCCTAGTTTGTCCAGAACGTAGATATGACCATAACCTTCACACAGGTTGCAATTACCCGTTTTATACGATTGAAAGACTGTTGTATTTATTTTGTAGTTTATGCTTCTGGCGTTGAATTCCAAGGCCCTAACACTTCGACCTGGTGGAGCAATGCCTCAGAGTTATGTCTAGGATGCCCGAAACGTCGAAATGATCGTTACTTTCACACTGGTTGCAATTATTCATGCTATACGATTGAAGAACTGTTGCATTTTTATTGTATTTTCTGCTTCTGTATTAGAATTCTAAGGTCCTAGCTATTCGATCTGGTGGGGCAACGTCCAAGAGTGAAGCCTGGGTTACCCGGATCGCAGAAATGACAATCACTTTCACACTGGTTGCAATTATTCCTGTTATACGATGGTAAAACTGTTGTACTTTTACTGTATTGTATGCTTCAGGCGATGACTTCTAAGGCCCTAACTATTCGATCTGGTGGAACACGCCCTAGGGTGAAGCCTAGTTTGCCCGGAACGTAGAAATGACCATAACTTTCACACTGGTAGCAATTATTCGTTTTATACGATGGAAAAGCTGTTGTATTTTTATTGCATTTTATGCTTCTGGCGTTTACTTCTTAGGCCCTAACTATTCGATCTGGTGGAACAACGCCCTTGTGTGAAGCCAAGGTTGCCCGAAACGTAGAAATGACCATAACTATCACACTGGTTGCAATTATTCGTTTTATACGATTGAAAAGCTGTTATATTTATATTGCATTTTATGCTTCAGGCATTGAATTCTAAGTCCCTAGCTATTCGATCTGGTGGAGCAACGCCCTAGAGTGAAGCCTAGGTTGCCCGGAACGTAGAAATGTCCATTACTTTCACACTGTTTGCAAATACACATTATATACGATGGAAAAGCTGTTGTATTTATATGGTATTTTATGCTTCGGGTGTTGACTTCTATGGCCCTACCTATTCGATCTGGTGGAGCATCACTCTACAGTGAAGCCTAGGTTGCCCAGAACGTAGAAATGACCATACCTTTCACACTGGTAGCAATTATTCATTTTATACGATGTAAAAGCTGTTGTATTTATATTGTATTTTATGCTTCTGGCGTTGACTTCTAAGGCCGTAGCGATTAGATGTGGTGGAGCAACGCCCTAGAGTGACGCCTAGGATGCCCGGAACGCAGAAATGACCATTACTTTCACAATGTTTGCAATTATTCATTTGATACGATGGAAAAACAGTTGTACTTATATTGCATTTTATTCTTCTGGCGTTGAATTCTAAGTCCCTAGCTACTCGATCTGGTGGAGCAGCGCCCTAGAGTGAAACCTAGGTTACCCGGAACGTAGGAATGACCAGTACTTTCAGTCTGTTTGCAGTTATTCCGGTTATACGATTGAAAGCTGTTGCATCTTTATCGTATTTTATGCTCCTGGCGTTGACTTCTAAGGACCTTACTATTCGATCTGGTGGAGCAACGCCCTAGAGTCGAGCGTAGGTTGCCCGGAACGTAGAAATGACCATTACTTTCACAACGTTTGCAATTATTCATTTTATACGATGGAAAAACAGTTGTACTTATATTGTATTTTATCCTTCTGGCGCTGAATTCTAAGTCCCTAGCTATTCCCTCTGGTGGAGCAACGCCCTAGAGCGAATCCTAGGTTGCCCGGAACGTAGAAATGACCATTACTTTCACACAGGATGCAATTATTCGTTTTATACGATGGAAAGACTGTTGTATTTATTTTGTAGTTTATGCTTCTGGCGTTGGCTTCTAAGGCCCTAGCTCTTCGATCTGGTGGAGCAACGCCTCAGAGTTAAGTCTAGGATGCCCGGAACGTAGAAATGACTATGACCTTCACACTGTTTGCAATTATTCATTTTATACGATGGAAAACGTGTTGTATTTATATTGTATTGTATGCCTCTAGCGTTGACTTCTAAGGCCCTAACTATTCGATCTGGTGGAGCAACGCCCTAGAGTGAAGCCTAGGTTGCCCGGAACGTAGAAATGACCATTACCTTAACACTGTTTGCAAATATACATTATATACGATGGAAAAGCTGTTGTACTTGTATTGTAAGTTATGCTTCTCGCGTTGACTTCTTAGGCCCTAACTATTTGATCTGGTGGAGCACCGCCCTAGGGTGAAGCCTAGGTTGCCCGGAACGTAGAACATACCATCACCTTCACAACGGTTGCAATTATTTCCGTTATACGATGGAAAAACTGTTGCACCTTTATTGTATTTTATGCTTCTCGCGTTGACTTCTTAGGCCCTACCTACTCGATCTGGTGGAGCAACGTCCTAGAGTGAAGCCTAGGTTGACCGGAACGTAGAAATGACCATAACTTTCACACTGGTTACCATTATTCGTTTTATACGATGGAAAAGCTGTTGTATTTATATCGTATTTTATGCTTCTGGCGTTGACTTCCTAGGCCCTAACTATTCCATCTGGTGGAACAACGCCCTAGGGTGAAGCCTAGGTTGCCCGGGTCGTAGAAATGACCATAACTTTCACACGGGTTGCTATTATTCGTTTTATACGATGGAAAAAGTGTTATATTTATATTGTATTTTATGCTTCTGGCGTTGACTTCTTAGGCCCTAACTCTTCGATCTGGTGGAGCAACGCCTCAGAGTTAAGCCTAGGATGCCCGAAACGTCGAAATGATCATTACTTTCGCACTGGTTGCAATTAGTCATGCTATACGATGGAAAAACTGTTGCATTCTTATTGTTTCTTATGCTTCTGGCGTTGACTTCTATGGCCCTACCTATTCGATCTGGTGGAGCAACGCCCTAGAGTGAAACCTAGGTTACCCGGAACGTAGAAATGACCAGTACTTTCACACTGGTTGCAGTTATCCGTTTTATACAATGGAAAAACTGTTCTATTTATTTTGCATTTTATGCTCCGGGCGTTGACTTCTATGGCCCTAGCTATTCCATCTGGTGGAGCAACACCCTAGCGAGAAGCCTAGGTTGCCCGGAACGTAGAAATGACTATTACTTCCACACTGTTTGCAAATATACATTATATACGATGGAAAAGCTGTTGTACATATATTGTAATTTATGCTTCTGGCGTTAACTTCTTAGGCCGTAACTGTTTGATCTGTTAGAGCACCGCCCTAGGGAGATGCCTAGGTTGCCGGGAACGTAGAACATACCATTACCGTCACACTGGTTGCAATTATTCCTGTTATACGATGGAAAAACTGTTGAACCTTTATTGTATTTTATGCTTCTGGCGTTGACTTCATAGGCCCTAACTATTCGATCTGGTGGAGCAACGTCCTAGAGTGAAGCCTAGGTTGACCGGAACGTAGAAATGACCATAACTTTCACACTGGTTACCATTATTCGTTTTATACGATGAAAATGCTGTTGTATTTATATTGTATTTTATGCTTCTGGCGTTGACTTCTTAGGCCCTAACTATTCCATCTGGTGGAGCAACGCCCTAGGGTGAAGCCTAGGTTGCCCGAAACGCAGAAATGACCAGTACTTTCCCACTGGTTGCAGTTATTCGTTTTATACAATGGAAAAACTGTTCTATGTATTTTGCATTTTATGCTTCGGGCGTTGATTTCTAAGGCCCTAACTATTCGATCTGGTGGAGCAACGCCCTAGAGTGAAGCCTAGGTTGTGCGGGAAGTAGAAATGACCATAACTTTCACACTGGTTGCTATTATTCGTTTTATACGATGCAAAAGCTGTTATATTTATATTGCATATTATGCTTCTGGCATTGAATTCTAAGTCCCTAGCTATTCCATCTGGCGGAGCAACACCCTCGCGTGATGCCTAGGTTGCCCGGAACGTAGAAATGACCATTAGTTCCACACTGTTTGCAAATATACCTTACATACGATGGGAAAGCTGTTGTACTTATATTGTATTTTATGCGTCTGGCGTTGACTTCTTAGGCCGTAACTATTCCATCTGGTGGAACATCGCCCTAGGGTGAAGCCTAGGTTGCCCGGGACGTAGAAATGACCATAACTTTCACACTGGTTGCTATTATTCGTTTTATACGATGGACCAAGTGTTATATTTATATTGTATTTTATGCTTCTGCCGTTGACTTCTAAGGCACTAACTATTCCATCTGGTGGAACGACGGCCTAGGGTGAAGCCTAGGTTGCCCGGAACGTGGAAATGACCAGTACTTTCACACTGGTTGCAGTTATTCGTTTTATACAATGGAAAAACTGTTCTATTTATTTTGCATTTTATGCTTCGGGCGTTGACTTCTAAGGCCCTAGCTATTCCATCTGGTACAGCAACACCCTAGCGTGAAGTCGAGGTTGACCGGAACGTAGAAATGTCCATTACCTCCACACTGTTTGCAAATATACATTATATACGATGGAAAAGCTGTTGTACTTATATTGTAATTTATGCTTCTGGCATTGACTTCTTAGGCCGTAACTATTTGATCTGGTGGAGCACCGCCCTAGAGTGAAGCCTAGGTTTCGCGGAACGTAGAACATACCATTACCTTCTCACTGGTTGCAATTATTCCTGTTATACGATGGAAAAACTGTTGCATCTTTATTGTATCTTATGCTTCTGGCGTTGACTTCTAAGGCCCTAACTATTCGATCTGGTGGAGCAACGCCCTAGAGTGAGGCCTAGGTTGACCGGGTCGTAGAAATGACCACAACTTTCACACTGGTTACCATTATTCGTTTTATACGATGGAAAAGCTGTTGAATTTATATCGTATTTTATGCGTCTGGCGTTGACTTCTTAGGCCGTAACTATTCCATCTGGTGGAACATCGCCCTAGGGTGAAGCCTAGGTTGCACGGGACGTAGAAATGACCATAACTTTCACACTGGTTGCTATTATTCGTTTTATACGATGGACAAAGTGTTATATTTATATTGTATTTTATGCTTCTGGCGTTGACTTCTTAGGCCCTAACTCTTCGATCTGGTGGAGCAACGCCTCAGAGTTAAGCCTAGGATGCCCGAAACGTCGAAATGATCATTACTTTCGCACTGGTTGCAATTAGTCATGCTATACGATGGAAAAACTGTTGCATTTTTATTGTATCTTATGCTTCTGGCGTCGGCTTCTATGGCCCTACCTATTCGATCTGGTGGAGCAACGCCCTAGAGTGAAGCCTAGGTTGCTCGGAACGTAGAAATGACCATTACCTTCACACTGTTTGCAATTATTCATTTTATACGATGGCAAAGCTGTTGTATTTATTTTGTATTTTATGCTTCCGGCGTTAACTTCTAAGGCCGTAGCTATCAGACGTGGAGCAGCAACGCCCTAGAGTGACACGCAGGTTGCCAGGCACGTAGAAATGACCATTACTTTCACAATGTTCGCAATCATTCATTTTATACGATGGAAAAACTGTCGTACTTATATTGTATTTTATGCTTCGGGCGTTGACTTCTAAGGCCCTAACTATTCGGCTTGGTGGAGCAACGCCCTACAGTGAAGCCTAGGTTGCCCGGAACGTAGAAATGACCATAACTTTCACACTGGTTACCATTATTCGTTTTATACGATGGCAAAGCTGTTGTATTTATATTGTATTTTATGCATCCGGCGTTAGCTTCTAAGGCCGTAGCTATCAGATGTAGAGCAGCAACGCCCTAGAGTGACGCGTAGGTTGCCAGGCACGTAGAAGTGACCATTACTTTCACAATGTTCGCAATCATTCATTTTATACGATGGAAAAACTTTTGTACTTATATTGTATTTTCTGCTTCGGGCGTTGACTTCTAAGGCCCTAACTATTCGATTTGGTGGAGCAACGCCCTACAGTGAAGCCTAGATTGCCCGGAACGTAGATATGACCATAACAATCACACAGGTTGCAATTATTCGTTTTATACGATGGAAAGACTGTTGTATTTATTTTGTAGTTTATGCTTCTGCCGTTGACTTCTAAGGCACTAACTATTCCATCTGGTGGAACGACGGCCTAGGGTGAAGCCTAGGTTGCCCGGAACGTGGAAATGACCAGTACTTTCACACTGGTTGCAGTTATTCGTTTTATACAATGGAAAAACTGTTCTATTTATTTTGAATTTTATACTTCGGGCGTTGACTTCTAAGGCCCTAGCTATTCCATCTGGTAGAGCAACACCCTAGCGTGAAGTCGAGGTTGACCGGAACGTAGAAATGTCCATTACCTCCACACTGTTTGCAAATACACATTATATACGATGGAAAAGCTGTTGTACTTATATTGTAATTTATGCTTCTGGCATTGACTTCTTAGGCCGTAACTATTTGATCTGGTGGAGCACCGCCCTAGAGTGAAGCCTAGGTTGACCGGACCGTAGAAATGACCACAACTTTCACACTGGTTACCATTATTCGTTTTATACGATGGAAATGCTGTTGAATTTATATCGTATTTTATGCTTCTGGCGTTGACTTCTTAGGCCCTAACTATTCCATCTGGTGGAACATCGCCCTAGGGTGAAGCCTAGGTTGCGCGGAACGTAGAAATGACCAGTACTTTCACACTGGTTGCAGTTATTCGTTTTATACGATGGAAAAACTGTTGTATTTGTTTTGCATTTTATGCTTCGGGCGTTGACTTCTAAGGCCCTGACTATTTGACCTGGTGGAGCAACGCCCTAGAGTGAAGCCTAGGTTGCCCGGGAAGTAGAAATGACCATAACTTTCACACTGGTTGCTATTATTCGTTTTATACGATGGAAAAGCTGTTATATTTATATTTCATTTTATGCTTCTGGCATTGAATTCTAAGTCCCTAGCTATTCCATCTGGTGGCGCAACACCCTCGCGTGAAGCCTAGGTTGACCGGAACGTAGAAATGACCATTACTTCCACACTGTTTGCAAATATACATTATATACGATGGAAAAGCTGTTGTACTTATATTGTAATTTATGCTTCTGGCGTTGACTTCTTACGCTGGAACTATTTGATCTGGTGGAGCACCGCCCTAGAGTGAAGCCTAGGTTGCCCGAAACGTAGAACATACCATTACCTTCACACTGGTTGCAATTATTCCTGTTATACGATGGAAAAACTGTTGCACCTTTATTGTATTTTATGCTTCTGGCGTTGACATCATAGGCCCTAACCATTCCATCTGGTGGAGCAACGTCCTAGACTGAAGCCTAGGTTGACCGGAACGTAGAAATGACCACAACTTTCACACTGGTTACCATTATTCGTTTTATACGATGGAAAAGCTGTTGAATTTATATCGTATTTTATGTTTCTGGCGTTGACTTCTTAGGCCCTAACTATTCCATCTGGTGGAACAACGCCCTAGGGTTAAGCCTAGGTTGCCAGGAACGTAGAAATGACCATAACCATCACACAGGTTGCAATTATTCGTTTTATACGATGGAAAGACTGTTGTATTTATTTTGTAGTTTATGATTCTGGCGTTGACTTCTAAGGCCCTAACTATTCCATCTGGTGGAACGACGGCCTAGGGTGAAGCCTAGGTTGCCCGGAACGTGGAAATGACCAGTACTTTCACACTGGTTGCAGTTATTCGTTTTATACAATGGAAAAACTGTTCTATTTATTTTGCATTTTATGCTTCGGGCGTTGACTTCTAAGGCCCTAGCTATTCCATCTGGTGGAGCAACACCCTAGCCTGAAGTCGAGGTTGACCGGAACGTAGAAATGTCCATTACTTCCACACTGTTTGGAAATATACATTATATACGATGGAAAAGCTGTTGTACTTAATTTGTAATTTATGTGAAGCCTAGATTGCCTGGAACGTAGAACATACCATTACCTTCACACTGGTTGCAATTATTCCTGTTATACGATGGAAAAACTGTTGCACCTTTATTGTATTTTATGCTTCTGGCGTTGACTTCATAGGCCATAACTATTCGATCTGGTGGAGCAACGTCCTAGAGTGAAGCCTAGGTTGACCGGATCGTAGAAATGACCACAACTTTCACACTGGTTACCATTATTCGTTTTATACGATGGAAAAACTGTTGTATTTATTTCGTATCTTATGCTTCTGGCGTCGTCTTCTTAGGCCCTAACAATTCGATCTGGTGGAACAACGCCCTAGAGTGAAGCCTAGGTTGCCTGGAACGTACAAATGACCATCACTTTCACACGGGTTTCAATTATTCCTGTTATAGGATGGAAAGACTGTTGTATTTTTATTGTATTTTATGCTTCAGGCGTTGACTTCTGAGGCCGTAGCTATTTGATGTGGTGGAAGAACGCCATAGAGTGAAGCCTAGGTTGCCCGGAAAGTAGAAATGACGTTATCTTTCATACTGGTTGCCATTATTCGTTTTATACGATGGAAAAACTGTTGTATTTATATTGTATTTTATGCTTCTGGCGTTGACTTCTAAGGCACTAACTATTCGATCTGGCGGAGCAACGCCCTAGAGTGAAGCCTAAGTTGCCCGGAACGTAGCAATTACCATCACCTCCAAACTGGTTGCAAATATTCCTGTTATATGATGGAAAAACTGTTGTATTTTTATTGCATTTTATGCTTCGGGCATTGACTTCTAAGGCCCTAACTATTCAATGTGTTGGAGCAACGGCCTAGGGTGAAGCCTAGGTTGCTCGGAAAGTAGAAATGACCATAGGTTTCATACTGGTTGCAATTATTCGTTTTATGCAATGGAAAAACTGTTGTATTTATATTGCATTTTATGCTTCTGGCGTTGACTTCTAATGCCCTAGCTATTCGATCTAGTGGGGCAACGACCTAGAGTGAAGCCTAGGTTGCCCGGAACGTAGAAATGACCATAACTTTCACACTGGTTGCAATTATTCTTTTTATACAATGGAAAAGCTTTTGTATTTATATCGTATTTTATGCTTCTGGCGTTGACTTCTTAGGCCGCAACTGTTCGATCTGGTGGAGCAACGCCCTGGAGTGAAGCCTAAGTTGCCCGGAACGTAGCAATTACCATCACTTTCAAACTGGCTGCAAATATTCCTGTTATATGATGGAAAAACTATTGTATTTTTATTGCATTTTATGCTTCGGGCGTTGACTTCTAAGGCCCTAACTATTCAATCTGTTGGAGCAACGGCCTAGGGTGAAGCCTAGGTTGCCCGGAAAGTAGAAATGACCATAAGTTTCATACTGGTTGCAATTATTCGTTTTATGCAATGGAAAAACTGTTGTATTTATATTGTATTTTATGCTTCTGGCGTTGACTTCTAAGGCCCTAGCTATTCGATCTAGTGGAGCAACGACCTAGAGTGAAGCCTAGGTTGCCCGGAAAGGAGAAATGACCATCACTTTCAAACTGGTTGCAATTAATCCTGTTATGCGATGGAAAAACTGTTGTATATTTATTGCATTTTATGCTTCTGGCGTTCACTTCTTAGGCCCTAACTATTCGATCTGGTGGAACAACGCCCTATGGTGAAGCCTAGGTTGCCCGGAACGTAGAAATGACAATCGCTTTCAAACTGGTTGCAATTAATCCTTTTATGCGATGGAAAAACTGTTCTATTTATTTTGTATTTTATGCTTCGGGCGTTGACTTCTAAGGCAATAGCTATTTGATCTGGTGGAGCAACGCCCTAGAGTAAAGCCTAGGTTGCCCGGAACGTAGAAGTGACCATCACTTTCAAACTGGTTGCAATTAATCCTTTTATACGATGGAAAAACTGTTCTATTTATTTAGTATTTTATGCTTCGGGCGTTGACTTCTAAGGTCCTACCTGTTTGATCTGGTGGAGCAACGCCCTAGAGTGAAGCCTAGGTTGCCCGGAACGTAGAAATGACCATAACTTTCACACTGGTTGCTATTACTCGTTTTATACGATGGAAATGCTGTTGTATTTATACCGTATTTTATGCTTCTGGCGTTGACTTCTTATGCCCTAACCATTCCATCTGGTGGAACAACGCCCTAGGGTGAAGCCTAAGTTGCCCGGAACGGAGAAATGACCATCACTTTCAAACTGGTTGCAATTAATCCTTTTATACGATGGAAAAGTGTTCTATTTATTTCGTATTTTATACTTCGGGCGTTGACTTCTAAGGCCCTAACTATTCCATCTGGTGGAACAACGACCTAGGGTGAAGCCTAGGCTTCCCGGAACGTAGAAATGACCATAACTTTCACGCCGGTAGAAATTATACGTTTTATACAATGGAAAAACTGTTCTATTTATTTTGTATTTTATGCTTCGGGCGTTGACTTCTAAGGCCCTAGCTATTTGATTTGGTGGTGCAACGACCTAGAGTAAAGCCTGGGTTGCCCGGAACGTAGAAGTGACCATCACTTTTACACCGGTTTCAATTAATCCTTTTATACGATGGAAAAACTGATGTATTTTTATTGCATTTTATGCTTCCGGCGTTGACTTCTAAGGCCCTAACTATTCAATCTGTTGGAGCAACGCCCTAGTGTGCAGCCTAGGTTGTCCGGAACGTAGAAATGACGTTAACTTTCGTACTGGTTGCAATTACTCGTTTTATACGATTGAAAAACTGTTGTATTTATATTGCATTTTATGCTTCCGGCGTTGACTTCTAAGGCCCTAACTATTCAATCTGTTGGAGCAACGCCCTAGGGTGAAGCCTAGGTTTCCCGGAACGTAGAAATGACGTTATCTTTCATACTGGATACAATTATTCGTTTTATACGATGGAAGAACTGTTGTATATATATTGTATTTTATGCTTCTGGCGTTGACTTCTAAGGCACTAACTATTCGATCTGGTGGAGCAACGCCCTAGAGTGAAGCCTAAGTTGCCCGGAACGTAGCAATTACCATCACTTTCAAACTGGCTGCAAATATTCCTGTTATATGACGGAAAAACTATTGTATTTTTATTGCATTTTATGCTTCGGGCATTGACTTCTAAGGCCCTAACTATTCCATCTGGTGGAACAACGCCCTAGGGTGAAGCCTAGGTTGCCCGGAACGTAGAAATGGAAATAACTTTCACACCGGTAGCAATTAGTCGTTTTATACGATGGAAAAACAGTTCTATTTATTTTGTATTTTATGCTTCGGCCGTTGACTTCTAAGGCACTAACTATTCGATCTGTTGGAGCAACGCCCTAGGGTGAAGACTAGGTTGCCCGGAACGTAGAAATGACCATAACTTTCACACCGGTTGCTATTATTCGTTTTATACGATGGAAAAACTGTTATATATATATTGTATTTTATGCTCCTGGCGCTGACTTCTTAGGCCCTAACTATTCGATCTGGTGGAACAACGCCGTAGAGTGAAGCCTAGGTTGCCCGGAACGTAGAAATGCCCATAACTTTCACACAGGTTGCTATTATTCGTTTTATACGATGGAAAAGCTGTTGTATTTATACCGTATTTTATGCTTCTGGCGTTGACTTCTTATGCCCTAACTATTCCATCTGGTGGAACAGCGCCCTAGGGTGAAGCCTAGGTTGCCCGGAACGTAGAAATGACCATCACTTTCAAACTGGTTGCAATTAATCCTTTTATACGATGGAAAAACTGTTGCATTTTTATTGCATTTTATGGTTCCGGCGTTGACTTCTAAGGCCTTAACTATTCAATCTGTTGGAGCGACGCCCTAGGGTGAAGCCTAGGTTGCTCGGAACGTAGAATGGACGTTAACTTTCATACTGGTTGCAATTACTCGTTTTATACGATTGAAAAACTGTTGTATTTATATTGTATTTTATGCTTCTGGCGTTGACTTCTTATGCCCTAACTATTCCATCTGGTGGAACAACGCCCTATGGTGAAGCCTAGGTTGCCCGGAACGTAGAAATGACCATAACTTTCACACCGGTAGCAATTATTCGTTTTATACGATGGAAATACTGTTGTGTTTATATTGTATTTTATGCTTCTGGCGTTGACTTCTGTGGCCGTAGCTATTCGATGTGGTGGAAGAACGCCATAGAGTGAAGCCTGGGTTGCCCGGAACGTAGAAATGACCATAACTTTCATACTGGTTGCAATTATTCGTTTTATATGATGGAAGAACTGTTGTATCTAAATTGTATATTATGCTTCTGCCGTTGACTTCTAAGGCACTAACTATTCGATCTGGTCGAGCAACGCCCTAGAGTGAAGCCTAGGTTGCCCGGAACGTAGAAATGACCATCACTTTCAAACTGGTTGCAATTATTCCTGTTATATGATGGAAAAACTGTTGTACTTATATTGTATTTTATGCTTCGGGCGTTGACTGCTAAGGCCCTAACTATTCAATCTGTCGGATCAACGCCCTAGAGTGACGCCTAGGCTGCTTGGAATGTAGAAATGACCATAACATTCACACTGGTTGATATTATTCGGTTAATACGATGGAAAAGCTGTTGCATCTTCATTGTATTTTATGATTCTGGCGTTGACTTCTAAGGCCCTAACCATTCGATCTGGTGGAGCAACGCCCTAGAGTGAAGCCTAGGTTGCCCGGAACGTAGAAATGACCATCACTTTCAAACTGGTTGCAATTATTCGTTTTATACGATGGAAAAACTGTTGTATTTATTTCGTATCTTATGCTTCTGGCGTCGTCTTCTTAGGCCCTAACAATTCGATCTGGTGGAACAACGCCCTAGAGTGAAGCCTAGGTTGCCTGGAACGTACAAATGACCATCACTTTCACACGGGTTTCAATTATTCCTGTTATAGGATGGAAAGACTGTTGTATTTTTATTGTATTTTATGCTTCAGGCGTTGACTTCTGAGGCCGTAGCTATTTGATGTGGTGGAAGAACGCCATAGAGTGAAGCCTAGGTTGCCCGGAAAGTAGAAATGACGTTATCTTTCATACTGGTTGCCATTATTCGTTTTATACGATGGAAAAACTGTTGTATTTATATTGTATTTTATGCTTCTGGCGTTGACTTCTAAGGCACTAACTATTCGATCTGGTGGAGCAACGCCATAGAGTGAAGCCTAAGTTGCCCGGAACGTAGCAATTACCATCACCTCCAAACTGGTTGCAAATATTCCTGTTATATGATGGAAAAACTGTTGTATTTTTATTGCATTTTATGCTTCGGGCATTGACTTCTAAGGCCCTAACTATTCAATCTGTTGGAGCAACGGCCTAGGGTGAAGCCTAGGTTGCTCGAAAAGCAGAAATGACCTTAAGTTTCATACTGGTTGCAATTATTCGTTTTATACAATGGAAAAACTGTTCTATTTATTTTGTATTTTATGCTTCGGGCGTTGACTTCTAAGGCCCTAACTGTTTGATCTGGTGGAGCAACGCCCTAGGCGTGAAGCCTAGGTTGCCCGGAACGTAGAAGTGACCATAACTTTCACACTGGTTGCTATTATTCGTTCTATATGATGGAAAAACTGTTACATTTATATTGTATCTTATGCTTCTGGCGTTGACTTCTGAGGCCCTAACAATTCGATCTGGTGGAACAACGCCCTAGAGTGATGACTAGGTTGCCTGTAGCGTACAAATGACCATCACATTCACAAGGGTTGCAATTATTCCTGTTATATGATGTAAAGACTGTTGTATTTTTATTGTATTTCATGCTTCAGGCGTTGTCTTCTGAGGCCGCAGCTATTCGATGTGGTGGAGGAACGCCATAGAATGAAGCCTAGATTGCCCGGAACGAAGAAATGACCATAACTTTCATACTGGTTGCAATTATTCGTTTTATATGATGGAAGAACTGTTGTATTTATATTGTATTTTATGCTGCTGGCGTTCACTTCTTAGGCCCTAACTATTCGATCTGTTGGAACAACGCCCTGGGGTGAAGCCTAGGTTGTCGGAACGTAGAATTGTCCATCACTTTCAAACTGGTTGCAATTATTCCTGTTATATGATGGAAACACTGTTGTATTTTTATTGCATTTTATGCTTCGGGCGTTGACTTCTAAGGCCCTAACTATTCAATCTGTTGGAGCAACGGCCTAGGGTGAAGCCTAGGTTGCTCGGAAAGTAGAAATGACCATAGGTTTCATACTGGTTGCAATTATTCGTTTTATGCAATGGAAAAACTGTTGTATTTATATTGCATTTTATGCTTCTGGCGTTGACTTCTAATGCCCTAGCTATTCGATCTAGTGGGGCAACGACCTAGAGTGAAGCCTAGGTTGCCCGGAACGTAGAAATGACCATAACTTTCACACTGGTTGCAATTATTCTTTTTATACAATGGAAAAGCTTTTGTATTTATATCGTATTTTATGCTTCTGGCGTTGACTTCTTAGGCCGCAACTGTTCGATCTGGTGGAGCAACGCCCTGGAGTGAAGCCTAAGTTGCCCGGAACGTAGCAATTACCATCACTTTCAAACTGGCTGCAAATATTCCTGTTATATGATGGAAAAACTATTGTATTTTTATTGCATTTTATGCTTCGGGCGTTGACTTCTAAGGCCCTAACTATTCAATCTGTTGGAGCAACGGCCTAGGGTGAAGCCTAGGTTGCCCGGAAAGTAGAAATGACCATAAGTTTCATACTGGTTGCAATTATTCGTTTTATGCAATGGAAAAACTGTTGTATTTATATTGTATTTTATGCTTCTGGCGTTGACTTCTAAGGCCCTAGCTATTCGATCTAGTGGAGCAACTACCTAGAGTGAAGCCTAGGTTGCCCGGAAAGGAGAAATGACCATCACTTTCAAACTGGTTGCAATTAATCCTGTTATGCGATGGAAAAACTGTTGTATATTTATTGCATTTTATGCTTCTGGCGTTCACTTCTTAGGCCCTAACTATTCGATCTGGTGGAACAACGCCCTATGGTGAAGCCTAGGTTGCCCGGAACGTAGAAATGACAATCGCTTTCAAACTGGTTGCAATTAATCCTTTTATGCGATGGAAAAACTGTT